>NC_071657.1:34962128-35265159 GCF_014839835.1 Dryobates pubescens
AAAAAAATGGAATTAGATGGCTAGAAAATAAGGATGTAAAATTACAGTTTGTATCACATAGGACCATATAATCTACATATGCACTGTCTCACATTTTCATAGCCATTATGTATTTTATTAAAATTCTGGAACTGATAAGTATGCTTCTGGAATAAAATATTTGATGGTAAAAAGACTACAAACAAATAAAAGAGGTAATGAAAATTACCAGATTATTTTCATATTCCTAGACTAAGTATTGGAAGGTTTTACATTTCCTTGCCTTGGTGGGATTCCAGTCTGAAAGACACCAGAGAGAAAGTAATAACACTCAAAACAGTTTCAACTTACAGTGGCAGGCAAATGGAACCAATTTGAAGCAGAATTGGGAACTCATTCGGCAAAACACCCTAGTTTAGCAATTTTGATATGGTAGTGACATCATGGCACAGAAATTGCATGCTAGCTCACAAATGTTTCAACTACTGTAGTAATATATACTGCAAATGAGAAGACCCAAGAAAAAGAGAAATAGGGAGTCACAAAAAGGCAGCTTATTAATCAATGCTGAGAGAAGAAAATATAAAGAAAACCATTCCAAGAAGTGAAAGAATTAAAAATGGTCTGATCAGCTCTGTATGTTACTTACAGACTTATGACAGAATGTAACTTTAATATTCAGTTACCATAAAGTTAGAATTTTGTGAAACATCTCATTCTGTGGCACTTTAGGACCATAATTATCACTGCTACCCTCAAATCATGGCTGATTGTTGTGTGTACCTAATAAATGTAATTTTTGTTTTCTTTCAACTGATTTGCTTTTAAAAATAGAGGAGAAACACAAAACTTCCATCTAGTCAGTGACTCATCAATTCGTATTTTTTTCCCTCAAAATTTTAACAGATTTCAAGTTGCAGGAAAACCAGATGTACATGTGTTTTGGTTTTGTCTTAAAGATAGCATTGTTCTTTGGAGCAAAATCTTCTGTGGCAAACTATGTCTTAATCAGTCACTTGAATTACTTCTTAAGAAACCAAAAAGAAGTTTAATCCTTTATTTAATGAAGGTGATTATTAAACATGCTCGTTGGAAGTCTCCACAGTTCCTCAGGACCCACTGTACACTACTATGAGCCAGGGCAATTGTTACTGGCGATTCCCTTCGGAGAGGAACAGAGGGCCCCATATGTTGTCCAGATCCTTCCCACAGGGAAGTCTGCTGTATCCCTGGGGCCCATGTCCGAGATGGTACCAGAAGGCTGCCTAGTCTGGTACAGTCCTCTGATTATGATCTCTTGACAGTTATGCATGTGGGAATTGATGAGGTCAAAACCAGAAGTCCACAAACAATCAAAAGGGACTTCAAGGCACTGGGGAAACTGGTTGAGGAATAGGGAGCACAGGTAATTATTTTCATCAATACCCTTAGTTTCAGGGAGGAATACTAAAAGGAACAGGAAATCAGGTATGATTAACAAGTGGCTCAGAAGCTGGTGCCACCAACAGAATGTTGGGGGTTTTGACCTTGGAGAACTTTATATGGCACTGGGATGGCTAGAAACAAATGGAGTACATCTGTCTCAGAGGGGGAGAAAGATCCTGGCACATGAATTGGCAGGGCACATTGAAAGGGTTTCAAACTAGGCTCGAAGCAGGATGGGGTTAAAACCAGGTGCACTAGAGAGGAGCCTAAGGAAAACCTTCAGTTGGCTATTTCACTTGAGGTGGGAGATGGTGACAATATCAAAATTGTCTGTGGCAATGGCAGGATGACACATTAGGGTTGGAAGGATGGGGTGATAACAAGTGCCTTAAACCGGTTGCATTGAAAAATGCTGTGAACACTGCAGCAAGGTCTTACAGAGCTGAACCAAGGGCCTCTGAGGTAATAGGAGACAGGAGAGTAGCTGCCACAGAGAGCCTTGGGGGACAGTGGAGTGCCCCTCTAATAAGGTGACATGGCTGGCAGACTGGCTGAAGTGTGTCTACACCAATGCATGCAGCACAGGCAACAAACAAGAGCATCTGGAAGCTGTCCTGCTACAGGAAAGCTATGACATGGTGGCAATTACAGAAACTTGGTGGCATGAATCCTATGACTGGAGTGTAGCTATTGATGTCTACAAGCTGGTCAAACTCAGGGCAAGTCAGGGCTTCACAGGAAATAAAAGGAGGGACAGGGATCCTGGAAAGGGTATAGGGATGTTGCCCAGCTGTGTAGCAACAAGGTCAGGAAGGCCAAGCACAGCTGGAACTGAACTTGGCAAGGGATGTAAAGAAAGACAAGAAAGACTTCTACAGGTATATTAACCAGAAAAAGAGGGTTAAAGAAAGAGTTCCCCCAGTGATGAGCAACAGTGGGGAACTTGGTTCAACAGACAAGGAGAAGGCTGATTCTCAACATTTTTCCTCAGTCTTCACTGGCAAACCCTCTCTTCATTGCTTTTGTGTTGATGGGCCACAAGTTGGAGACCAGGGTGGCATGGTTCCTCCCACTGTAAGTGAAGGCAAGGTGTATGATCAGCAGAGGAACCTGAAGATATAAAAGTCTATGGGGCCTGATGAAATGCATTCCAGCACCCTGAGGGAATTGGCTGATGTGGTTGCCAGGCCACTCTCCATGATATTTGAAAAGTCCTGGCAGTCAGGTGAGGTCCCTGGGGATGGGAAGAAACTAAACATCACACCCATTTTAAAAAAGGAGGACCCCGGGAACTACCAACCTGTCAGCTTCACCTTCATGCCTGGGAAGATCATGGAACAGATCCCCCTAGATGCCATGCTGAGTCACATGGAGGACAGGAAGGTGATTCAAGACAGCCAGCATGGCTTTAGTAAGGGCAGGTCCTGCCTGACTAACCTTGTGGCTTTCTATGACAAAGTGACTATGTCAGTAGATAAGGGACGACCTATGGCTGTGATCTCTCTGGACTTCAGCAAGGCCTTTGGCACAGTCCCACACAACATCCTTCTTGTCAGTTTGGAGAGATATGGATTTGATGGGTGGACTGTTCAGTGGATAAGGAATTGGCTGGATGGTCACATCCAGAGGGTGGTGCTCAATGTCCTGAAGTCCCGATGGAGAGCAGTGACAAGTGGTGCCCCTCAGGGGTCTGCACTGGGACCTGTGCTGTTTAATATTTTTATAAATGCTATAGATAGTGGGAGTGAGTGCACCATCAGCAAGCTTGCAGATGACACCAAACTGAGTGGTAGGGTCAATGTGCCAGAGGGACAGGATGTCATCCAGAGGGGCCTGGACAAGCTGGAGAGGAGGGCCCAGGTGAACCTCATGAGGTTTAACAAGAGCAAGTGCAGGGTTCTGCACCTGGGCTGGAACAATCCTCACTATCAACATGGATGGGGAGGATGAGGTGTCAGAAAGCATCCCTGCAGAAAAAGACTTGGGATTGCTGATGGTGGACATGAGCAGGCACTGTGTGCTTGTGGCCCAGAAGGCAAATCACACCCTGAGCTTCATCAAAGGATGCGTTGCCAGCAGACCCAGAGAGGTGATTCTGACACTTTGCTCTGCTCTGATCAGACCTCACCCAGAGTACTGTGTCCTGGTCTGGAGCCCTTAATATAGGAAGGGCATGGACCTGATGGAGGGTCCAGAGGAGGGCCACAAAAATCCTCAGGGGGTTGGAGAACCTCTGTTATAAGGACAGACTGAGGGAGATGGAGTTGTTCAGCCTGGAGAAGAAGAGGCTCTGAGGAGACCCTTCCAGTACCTGAAGGGAGCCTACAGGAAGGATGGAGAGAGACTGTTTACAAAGCCTGTGGTGACAGAACAAGGGCCAATGGCTTCAAAGTAGAGAAGGGCAGATTTAGGTATCAGGAAGAAGTTCCTCATTATGATGATGGTGGAACACTGGAACAGGTTACCCAGGGAGGTGATTGAGGCCCCCTTCCTGGAGATATTCAAGGTAATGAGGCTCTGGGCAGCCTGGTCTAGTTGGGGTTGTCTCTGCTGACTGTGGGGAGGTCAGATTAGATGACCTCTGGAGGTCCCTTCCAGCCTGGACCATTCCATGATTCTATGATTTCACCAGCACTGTTATTTTTGCAAGGGTCTTGAGGCATTGTCAAGCACATACTGTTACAAATACTTCAAAAGGTACTTTTGTGCATGAAAGTGCTGAGTGCAGAAGGTGCCTCACTGAATTGTTTTTTAGGAAGACCATTTGGCACATATTCTCTGCATCTCAGGTCATGGTATGACTCCAAGTGTGTGGTCCAGGCCCACTAGCCCAGCTTGGCAGGAAGGACTTCTGGTTCTGCTTTCCTTCACAATGCCCTTGAAAGGAAACAGGAAAGAGGGGTGGGACCACACTGCCTTTCCACCTGGGGACAGGGAGACACAGAATCTGCTGATGATTCTGCTCTCCCAACCCAACAAAACCTCAGTTCCGCACCCTCCTTTCACTCTTCCCAAGCCCTGATTAAAATGGTCCTTTTGCTTTGCCAAAGCTGCTGGTGGCAGCAAGCAGAGTTATCCTGCACTTCTAGTTCACAGCTCCAAGGAGACGCATCTGGCAGCATTGGAGCAGCAAGGAGATGACTCAGGCAAAAAGGCACTGACTCCCACTCTGCACACCTGCTCTTGGCACTCTACCTTTCTCCAGCTTGAGAACTGGTACTCTGAAGCAGAGTATACTCACAAAAGTCTTGGGAAGCCTAACCTGATTTTTCCCTTCATCCAGGAGATGTAAATGTTTAAAGTACTGTGCTCAAAGTACTGTGAATGGGAAAATGTATCCAGATGCAGGTGGGCATTTGCATCACAGGATCACAGAATGTTAGGGGTTGGAAGGGACCTTCAAAGATCATCAAGTCCAACCCCCCCCCCCCCCCCCGCCCCGGCCAGAGCAGGACCATAGAATCTAGCACAGAACACACAGGAACACATCCAGATAGGTCTTGGAAGTCTTCAAAGAAGGAGCCTCCATAATCTGTCTGGGCAGCCTGTTCCACTGCCCTGTGACTCTCACCGTGAAGAAGTTCCACTTCATGTTGAGGTGGAACTTCATTTGTTGTAGTTTATATCCATTAGCCCTTGTCCTATCACAGGGTGCAATGGAGGGTCCCCTCCCTCTTGACACTCAGTCCTCAGATACTTATTAAATACCCTCTCAGTATTCTCTTCTCCAGACTAAACAGCCTCAGGTCTCTCAGCCACTCCTCACAGGGCACAGGCTCCAGTCTCTTAATCATCCTGGTAGCTCTCCACTGGACCTTCTCCAGCAGATCCCTGTCTCTCTTGAACTGGGGAGCCCAAAACTGAATGCAAAATTCCAGGTGAGGTCTCAACTTGGCAGAGTAGAGGGGGAGGAGAACTTCCCTGCATCTTCTGGACACACGCCTCTTAATGCACCCCAGGATCCCATTGGCCCTCTTGGCCACAAGGGCACATTGCTGTCTCATGGATATCTTGTTGTTCACCAGGACTCCCATGTCCTTCTCCACAGGGCTGCTCTCCAGCAGATCACCTCCTAACCTGTACTGGTGCAGTTCATTATTCCTTCCCAGAGGCAGGACTCTGCACTTACCCTTGTTGAACCTCATTAGGTTCCTCTCCGCCCAGCTCTCCAGTCTGTCCAGGTTCCACTGAAAGGCCACACAGCCTTCAGGTGTATCAGCCAAGTCTCCCAGTTTGGTATCATCAGCAAACTGACTGAGCAGACTCTCTGTCCCCTCATCAATGCCATTGATGAAGATGTTGAACGGGACAGGACCCAGCACTGATTCCTGGGAGACTCCACACCTCTCCAGCTGGACTTGGCACCACTGACAACCATTCTTTGCACTCTATTGTGTAACCAGTTCCTAATCCATGTCACTGTCTGTTCTTCTATCCCATACCTTCTGAGCTTGCTTACAAGGATGTTATGTGAGACAGTATCAAAAGCCTTACTAAGGTCAAGGCAGACTACAGTCACTGGTCTCCCTGCATCTGTGCATTCAGTTACAGCATCATAGAAGGCTATCAGATTAGTCAAGCATGATTTCCCCTTGGTAAATCCATGCTGACTACTCCTGATCATCTTCTTCTCTTCCAAGTGCCTAGAGATGACCTCCAGAATGAGCTGCTCCATCATTTTTTCCAGGGATGGAGGTGAGACTCACTGGTCTGCAGTTTCCTGGAACCTCTTTCTTGCCCTTTTTGAAGACTGGAGAGACTGAGGTTTCTGTGTGGGGAGTGCTGAGATTTTTTTTAAAGAAAGGCAGTGTCTGAAAAGTCAAAGCGCAAGCAATTTGTGGTCTGCTTCCCAGTAATGAAACCAGGGAAACTATTCCTAGTGTCAGAATGTTTGAGGAAAAATTGGTCATTAGGTTCTTTTTTGAATTTATTACTTATGTACTAACAGAGGGCCATCATAGACAGAAATTTCATTTTCCAATCAAGGTTATGACTCAGACTAGACAAAAGCAAACAGCTGATTAGCACAGACATTCCCATCTTGATCTACGCATCCATAACATTACTCTAACGCTCTTGTGCTTTTTGATTTTTTTTCTTTTAATATGATCTGCTTAGAAGGCATATTATTCCTTAAACAAACTAACACAAGTTGTCAAGTTATCTCAGGATAGTTATTTCAAAAAGACAATGCAATAATACATAATAAACATTTGCAATTTTTTTTTAAAAAACAAAGTAATTAATCATATAAACAAATGAATCAGTCAGACACTAAATAAATATTTGTACTGGTAAATACTAGCATTTTGCTTACATCATGTAGGACCTGATCCTGCAAGCCCTCTGTATACATCTTTATCCCCACTGAATGACTGGTCTCTTTTCTTGTTTAAATCTGCTACTTTACTGCGAGCTGAGCAAATACTTTCTGGCCACTAAATTAAGTAACTGCAATAGATCCCAGCTGACAATATCTTTGTAAATCACTGTATTTTTTTTCCATGTTTATGAAATCACAATAGACATTTATCATCAAGCATTCGGTTTTTGGTATTTACAATCTGAGTTCCATCAGTTAGTTGAAACTGATCAAATTAATTGTATGTTCTTTGTTCTTGGCTCTCTTACTGAACAAAGTACAACCTCTGCACACAATTCAAGGAGTGGTCTCTAATACTTGTTTCATAAGTTTTACTTTGTCCAGATATTTGAGCTAACGATACTGGGTTAGGCGAGTAACAAGCCAGGGGACAGCAGACAAGCAAGAATTACCTTCTACCTGTTCTCATTACTACAATTATTGCCTTCTCCAAGGCTTTTTCTTAAAGCATACAAAAAGCTATGACCACTCCTTTAATTCTGAGTTTACTCACTCCTTTTCAGGGATGCTTATTACCTTGCATGGTAAATCCAAAACACACAACCATAGATAAGAGACATTAATGGAACTACTACACGCCCTCCTTGTGCCTTATGGAATTTATCAGGATGTCTTCATACAAATAGATGCATCTGTGAATTCCAATTATCCTAGCTGTCATTTGAAAGGAAACATAGAAGGAGTCAATTATGGCTGATAAATGTACAAACTTAAATTCAGTAATTGTTTACTTTTTCTGACCCAGCTCTATTTGAAATACGTTGAAACCAAGGGGATTAGATGTACCCACAATATTAATTTCAGTTTAGCTGAATTTTGATGGTCTTTTCAATGTCTTTGAGCTTTTATCACAGTATAACATGAAACCTTCCAAGCACGTGACAAAAATGACAAGAGTTGTGAAGAAATCGCTGCCTGAACTGAACTGAAAAGTGGAACATATTTTGAAATGACTCTCTATGTGTCCATATACAGGGATCTATGTACACACACACAGACACATGTACGTAGGTATATCCCTATATAAACATTTCTCTAAAATACAGAAATTGATTTTATTTCTTATGTTAGCATCATTTTAAATGCTTTACTCTGAATCTACAATATAACAATTTCAGGCTGCCCAGGGAGATAAATCTTAACACAGTTTTATAACCTCTACTAATATAAACATATTGGCAATGAATTTTGACCAGCAATAGTGAACTTTCAAACTTAAATAATTATTCTACAATTATTTTAACAATTAAATGTTCCTGACTACCAATATTCATGGAAAATGTAAAAAACAAAAAAAAAACCCAACCAAACCAAACCAAAACCCCAAACAAAAAAACTCACCAATAATGCAGCTTTAACTTCCAATATTCTGTAACAAGTGCAGCTTTATGAAAGGAATGTACAAGAAAATTATGTACTAGACTTACTGTAAAAAAGAGAAACATCAACTTACACTGTGTTTTAAAAGAAGAATACTGTATGCCTGCACTTTATCATAAATGGCCACGTTAAGTCACAGTTTCTTCTTTACTGCAAATGAAGGATATTTATTCACAAACCTTCCAAAGTACGTACACATCAGCATTTGATTAAATCCTTTTCCTTGTGAAAATAAAGTTAATTTACACTTAAGAGTGAACAATGAGGTGGCTGTTTTTGTAGTAAGACATTTAAGGACCTTGGTAGCCAGTACCAATTGTATTTGCAAGTAGCCCCTCAGCTTTTGGTTTTTCTTAAAACAAACAAACAAACAAAATATGCTACAATCATAGTTACTCATTTACTTTAAAAATTCTAAAGAAAAGTAGCATTTATACATATAAGTTCTCATATAAATTATAAAACTCAAGTTCATCTTATAGAGTTCCATCCCCAGAAGAAGCATAAAGCACTTTTGTGGTACCTTCACCAGTAAATATTTGTATCACATTAAATCTCTGAGAAATGCAACAAAGATGATACTGCATCCCAAAGCTGAAAGAGAACGTTCTGATGCAGTCTCTTGTGATTGATGTGCTTCATGAGACCATATGATTGCTGTGACTTGACTTAATTTGAAATGAAGGAAATACAAAGAAATACACCTCACCAGTTCAGTAGGTATAAGAAACATCAGTGAACAGCAGACTCAACCCATGTCTCAACCCATTTGAGGTCAACAGTCTTTGGAAGACGAGGAGGAGGGAGTTTAAAATTACGACAGCAAAATAAAATAACAACAACAATAATGAGGTAAACTCCCTTAAAAAGGCCAAATAGGCTGAGATGTCAGGAGAGAGTTTGATTGTACCTGACACCCAAATGTTTTTGTAGCCAGAGTTCAGCAAGCTGCATGGTAGAGGCAAATGTACTTGCTTTGGACCCTAAGCACATTTTATATTGTTTTGGATCTAAATTGGGGTCACATTGAACTGGATGAAAAATATGGACAACTCCTACTTCTTGACTTCTGAAAGCCTTCAAGCCAGATGTTACCACTTTAGTAAAAAGGTCTACATCCTCAAGTCCCCAGCCTTGAATTGAGGTATCAAATCCACCAGCAGCAAGGAGATCACTTTTGTATATACACGTAATTCCAAATCCATACTCCCTCCAAAATCCAGTTCGTTTTGTGAAAACAAAACTACTGTCAGCTGGAGGGTTGCCTCCATATATTAGTTTTGGATCATACTGGCTAAAGATGATAGGGTAGTAAACCTGTTCTCCCTGAATAGTGTTATCTCTGCATCGTTGTAGAAAGTCTGGTGTGAATACTAGATCAACATCACAGAACAGCAGCAAAGTGCCATTGTCAAACCTAGATGAGGCCATTTCAAGACCTAAACCTCTAGAAAACTTGCCTGCCATCGGAATTAGTGTCATATCTGCCTTAGGATACCTAATGCTGTATTCTTTCATTAGCTGTATATGTTTGTTGGAGTCTTGGCCTGATACAGCATTGAAGAGAATTATTGCCAACTTTACATTCTGCCTGGGAATCAGACAAGTCTTCTCAAAGTTGTCCATAAATCTTGAGAAAATGTCAAATCTGCCTGTGAGAGGGACAAGAATATGTATTTTCTTGTCATTGTGCCCCCCAATGTCTTTGGTACCTTGGAACGATGAGGGAAAAATCTTGAAAGAATTTGAAAGAAAAGGGAAAGAATTGGTGTCCGTTTTGGCATCGTCCAGCAGGCTTCTTACATCCAGCTCCTCTGTTTCTTTGAAAAAGGGTTTGCTAAATAGTTGTTGAAGGTAAGCGTGGCGTCTCACCGGAACGGTAACTTTCCTTCCTTTGTGCCTCTTGTACAAAAGCAGTAAATCCAGGATGTACTCTACTCCATGTAGGGGGTCCACCCTGCGATAGCCATACTGTATTTCTTTGAAATCAATCATCCTTCCTCTGGATCTAGAGTTCTCATTTATCATTTCCATGACCTGCATCACAGTGTCATCCAGTGCAGCCCGTAGGACACTGCTCAGGCTCTGCCGGGGTGGTTGGTTCTCCGCTATTGAGTAAAGAAATTTTCCTGTCAGGAACTCCCACTCAATGACTTCATCCCTTTCACGAGGCTGGAAATGATTGAAAGATGGGAGCACTCCCAGTTGCTGATCTTCCTTATTTACTTCGCTGTTACTGAGCTTGCTCATCAGGGCACTTTCTCTATGAAGCTGGATGGTCCGATAGCGCAGTTCAGAAATTTTGCGACTCAGTATGTAATTGTGCAGCCGGTATTGGTAGGCTGGTCTTTTGTTTGGATGAAGCGTTATGGCTGCGTGAATCTTGCTGTTGTGAAGATCTTGAATGTAACCCTTGCGATTGTGTTCATAATTTTCATGGAACAGTTGCTGCATCTAGAGAGAAAGAAAAGAAAAAAGACATTAAGTGGAAGTGTTTCTATCCACAAAAGGATTCACACTGGTACTTTTGATCATTACAAATTCTTATAGCTGATGGTTATTTTTAGGCACAGAATTGTAAAGTATGCAGTAGGAATTATTTACACTGCTCTGGTCTCAGTTTCAGTACTGTTCACAGTAAGCAAATATTATTCTCTAACTAGACAGAAGGGCAGACATCTTAGGTTTAACGTTACTTTGTCCAACTGCAAAACTAAAAGAAATATTTAACCAAAGGTCTCTAGGTGACATTTCTGAGTTCCTAGGTGCAGTCTGAATGCTGCTGTGCACAAAACATAAAGTCTTCACCTACATCTAAATCCTTATTAGCACACATGCTTACTGAAAAATTAACGACACGTTTTGTAAAAGAACCTTGGATTTATACAGCTGGAAGTCAGTCACTAGTGGTGTCCCCCAGGGATCAGTGCTGGGCCCTATGCTCTATAACATCTTTATTGATGATCTGGATGAGGGCATTGAGTCCATCACCAGTAAATTTGCTGACGACACCAAGCTGGGGGCAGGAGTTGATCTGCTGGAGGGTAGAGAGGCTCTGCAGAGGGACCTCAATAGGCTGGACAGATGGGCAGAGTCCAACGGCATGAGATTTAACACATCCAAGTGCCGGATTCTGCACGTTGGCCACAGCAACCCCATGCAGTGCTACAGGCTGGGGTCAGAGTGGCTGGAGAACGGCCAGGTGGAGAGGGACCTCGGGATACTGGTTGATGTTAGGCTGATCATGAGCCTGCAGTGTGCCCAGGCAGCCAAGAAGGCCAATGGCATCCTGGCCTGCATCAGGAACAGTGTGGCCAGCAGGAGCAGGGAGGTCATTATGCCCCCGTAAACTGCACTGGTTAGGCCACACCTTGAGTCCTGTGTCCAGTTCTGGGCCCCTCAGTTTAGGAAGGATGTTGACTTGCTGGAATGCGTCCAGAGAAGGGCAACAAAGTTGGTGAGGGGTTTGGAACACAAGCCTTACGAGGAGAGGCTGAGGGAGCTGGGGTTGCTTAGCATGGAGAAGAGGAGGCTCAGGGGTGACCTTATTGCTCTCTACAACTACCTGAGGGGAGGTTGTGGACAGGTGGAGATTAGTCTCTTCTCCCAGGCAACCAGCAACAGAACAAGAGGAAACAGTCTCAGGCTGCGCCAGGGGAGGTTTAGGCTGGAGGTTAGGAAAAAATTCTACACAGAGAGAGTGATTGTCCATTGGAATGGGCTGCCCGGGGAGGTGATGGAGTCACCTTCTATTCTATTCTATTCTATTCTATTCTATTCTATTCTATTCTATTCTATTCTATTCTATTCTATTCTATTCTATGTCTGTGGAGTGCAAAGCTGGGTGTATTTCCTACAGACATATACAAATAGAATAGAATAGAATAGAATAGAATAGAATAGAATAGACCAGGTTGGAAGCGACCTTCAAGATCATCGTGTCCAACACATCAACCAATCCAACCCACCTAAAAAACTAACCCACGGCACCAAGCACCCCATCAACGAGAATGAACACTTCCAATGATGGTGACTCCACCACCTCCCAGGGCAGCCCATTCCAATGGGCAATCACTCTCTCTGTATAGAACTTCTTCCTAACATCCAGCATAAACCTCCCCTGGTGCAGCCTGAGACTGTGTCCTCTTGTTCTGGTAATGGCTGCCTGGGAGAAGAGACCAACCCGCATCTGGCTACAACCTCCCTTCAGGTAGTTATAGAGAGCAATGTCACCCCTGAGTCTCCTGCTCTCCACGCTAAGCAACCCCAACTCCCTCAGCCACTCCTCATAGGGCTTGTGTTCCAAACCCCTCACCAACTTTGTTGCTCTTCTCTGGACTCATTCCAGCAAGTCAACATCCTTCCTAAACTGAGGGGCCCAGAACTGGACACAGTACTCGAGGTGTGGCCTAACGAGTGCAGTGTACAGGGGCATAATGACCTCCCTGCTCCTGCTGGCCACACTGTTCCTGATGCAGGCCAGGATGCCATTAGCCCTCGGCTGCCTGGGCACACTGCAGGCTCATGTTCAGCCTACCATCAACCAGTATCCCCAGGTCCCTCTCTACCTGGCCGTTCTCCAGCCACTCTGACTCTAGCCTGTAGCTCTGCATGGGGTTGCTGTGGCCAATGTGCAGAACCCGGCACTTGGATGTGTTAAATCTCATGCCGTTGGACTCTGCCCATCTGTCCAGCCTGTCGAGGTCCCTCTGCAGAGCCTCTCTACCCTCCAGCAGATCAACTCCTGACCCCAGCTTGGTGTCGTCCGCAAATTCACTGATGATGGACTCAATGCACTCGTCCAGATCATCAATAAAGATGTTATAGAGCATGGGGCCCAGTACTGATCCCTGGGGCACACCACTAGTGACTGGCCACCAGCTGGATGTGGCACCATTCACCACCACTCTCTGGGCTCGGCCCTCCAGCCAGTTCCTAACCCATCACAGTGTGATCCCATCCAAGCCAGGGGCTGACAGCTGGGCCAGGAGTTTGCTATGGGGGACGGTGTCAAAGGCCTTGCTGAGGTCCAGGTAGACTACATCCACAGGCCTCCCCACATCCACCAGGCAGTCACCTGATCATAGAAGGAGATCAGGTTGGTCAGGCAGGACCTGCCCTTCCTAAATCCAAGCTGGCTGGGCCTGATCCCTTGGCCATCCTGTAAGTGCTGTGTGATTGCACTCAGGATGACCTGTTCCAAAATCTTGCCTGGCACTGAGGTCAGGCTGACAGGCCTATGATTCCCTGGCTCATCCAACTGGCCCTTCTTGTGGATGGGCACCACACTGGCCAGCTTCCAGTCTTCTGGAACCTCTCCAGTGAGCCAGGACTGCTGAAAAATGATGGAGAGTGGCTTGGCCAGCTCATCTGCCAGCTTTCTCAGCACCCTAGGATGGATCCCATCTGGTCCCATGGACTTGTGGGGATCCAAGTGGCTGAGGAGAGTTCCAACAACCTGCTCATGGAACATAGTTGGAATAATGCTACTTAAAAAATTGGATGGACTCATTTCAACGAAAACTTTTTTTTTTTCCCCATGCAGACAAAGAATTCCATGACTGAAATATAGCCATTGGGATATGTGTTGGCAGGGATACAGATAACAGAATATGTCAGTTAAGCTATAGATCATGCTAGTATAACTTACCCTGAAAAATTTCTAATATATATTTCTATGCCATTAAAATACATTCTACTTCCATCAAATTTGTAATTGTAATGTCTTCTAGATAGTGAAAAGATATATTTTATGGCTGAAGAACAGGTCTAGTATTAAAAGTAACTGGTCCTTATACTTTACTCTGCTTACAGTTAAGGTGTAGACTCATAGAATCACCATGGTTGGAAAGGACCTTTAAGATCAAGTCCAACCGTAACTCAACCATCCCAACCACTAAACTATGTCCTGAAGCACCACATCTACATCCTTCTTGAACACCTCCAGGAATGGTGATTCTACCACCTCCCTGGGCAGACTGTTCCAACACCTCAGCACTCTTTCAGTAAAGAAACTTTTCCTAGTATCCAGTCTAACCCTGCCCTCCTGTTCTGTAGCACAACTTAAGTCCATTTCCTCTTGTCCTATCACTAATTACTTGGGAGAAGAGATCACACCAGTCTCACTACAACCTCCTTTCAGACAGTTGCAAAGAACCATAAGAACTCTCCTTCGCCTTCTCTTTTCCAGACTATACAATCCCAGTACCTTTAGCTGTTCCTCATCTGATGTGCTCTCCAAACCCCTCACCTTCCTCATTTCTGTTCTCTGGACATGATTCAGGCCCTCAATGTCTTTCTTGTACTGTGGGGCCCAGAACTGAACACAGTACTTAAGCTGTGTACTCAGCAGAACCAAGTACAGGAGCACAGGGCACAATCACTTCTCTACTCCTGATGAACACACTGTTTCTGATACAGGCCAGGATGCTGTTGGCCTTCTTGGCCACCTAGGCACACTGCTGGCTCAAGTTCAGGCAGCCATCCAGCAGCACTCCCAAAACTGTTTCCACTGGGCTGCTTTCCAGCAAGTATGAGCAAACCATAAAACCCTCCATGACTCAGTTTCCTCCATAAAAGAGCTCTTTATTAGTGTAATGTAACGAATATTTTTTCTTAAATAAGCAGTGATATGGAGAAGCAAAATATTAACATCATAAACACACTTAAGACCCATTAGTCTTTGCTATGCTAACACCTACTAACTCCAGAAAAATATTATTTCCCATGAATAGCACATAGAGTCTGCTCTTTTTATCTGCAAACAGACTGGTCTGTAATTAATACATAAGGAAAATGTGTTAATCTGATAGAAAACGTTGGTCAAGGAGGTGTTGTAAGCTTGAGCTATAGTCAGATATTGAGATGAGTATTGATGTTTGTCTTTTAGACAGAGCAAGGAAATCAAGAGAGGTGAGATCTTATGACACAATGTCTTAACCTCAAAACATCTAGCTCCAACACTTTCCAGAACAGAGGTTTTGCTACTAGAAGTAATTCCTAGCATAGGGCAATACATTTAGAGTAACTCCTAAAAAAGCTAGCAATGAAAATTCTTTTAAATCTGTCAGCATGCCCTTGTCATTGTCTAATGCTTAAACACTGTTGCATTTAGAAACACAGAATTTTAATACAAAATTTCCAGAAACTCCATCCCACCCCATTCAGACCCCAAATAATTGTTTGAACAAACATGGTTACTATTAGGTTTTTTTGAGGCTGTAATTATATAATGTGGAGAAAAGCAATGTGTTCTGAGAGCTACCTTAAGCTGTCTAAAATTTGTATTTAATAAAACAGATATCTGAGAGAGCACAAAAAGAACCCCATATATAGCTAAAAATTATTCAAATACTCCTTATTCACAGAGCTTCTACCTAAAGCTGTCAGTGCACATTTGTTCTGTCTTTGGAGGTGGTTATTTTGCTTGTTATGCAAGATCAGATGAACAGGGACATGAGTGTTTGGGCTATCACAGGGTACAGAAACCAATACAATCAGTTCAGAGTCAGCATTTAACCAGCAGTACTATCAATACTAAACTGCAGGTTCCTTGAGAACAAGAAGTGGACACTGGCAGGATAGGCAGAGAGGAGATTAAGGACTGAATTGCCTGGATATTTGGTTTTTGGAAGAATAATTTACCTTTCTTTTTCTAAAATTTCCATTTTCAATAATGAAACAAATTGGCTGATTAGTGAGATTTCCATCTCTCCAATTCTAAATCCCACTCCCTTCCTGCCTACTGTTATTTAAAGTTGTCCACTGTGTGCTCTGTAAGGGGATCACACATTTACATTCTCCACTTCTCTGGAAGAAGTTGAATGCATGATTTTCCTGTTTAGAACTTCCCACTAAAATCCCTTTACAGGAAAACAAAGAAACTGTGTTACATCAAAATTGATTGAAGGGGAAGCTATTTGTCTCTGAATGGTATTAGTGTCCTTTCCTCCTAACTCTGATACTCTACTCTTTCCTAAGCCCTGTAATTAGACAGAATCACTTGAAATGAAGAATGACATTTGAGTATGACTGAAACAACCATTAACTACTGCTACAAATTTAGCTTACGGTACCTGAATTTTCACAGTAAATTTTATTTAAAGTAGTATAATGCATTTTATCCAAAAGATTTTAAACAGATGATAAACTGTCACGAAGAAACCAAAAGCTGTCCTCCTGTTGTGCAAATTTTTCTGTAACCCCTGTCTTACTACCAGCTCAGCTTCACTGTAGATTCTTTAGCAGCACTCACTTAACAGGACTATTCTATTAACACAAACACTGCATTTCTTTTATGCTCCAGTTTCAGATGCCTGGCTTTATTAGATATGCTCCAGTGAAATGAGACGAAGAGGATGCACTCCATTATACTAATGATTTTGTTTTTGATAAACAACAGATTAGCAGCAGCAATAAAACAAACAAACAAACTCAGTAATACAGTATTATCAGACATAAACAAAAGTGTACTAATACATTTTAAATTATGTTACTGAATGCTTTTAGTAGCTCTCAATACAGAGAAAACAGTTCTGAACAAATATGGCACTAAAACCACAAGCTCTTCATGAAGATAGCAGGTTTTAATCATGGTGCTATGCAGAAATTTGTTTTCAATACTGGAGGCAAAAATGTCTTTTTACAATTCAAATTATTAACACATAGATGAAAGCAATACAATGTGATCCTAACATTGCTTGACATATCCTAGCGGGGTGGTCAAGCCTAGGAAGCAAAGGGAAAGATGATTAGGTTTCTTTGAGAGTGGATAAGTGCAGGGGCCTGAATTGGTCAACGAAGTCCTAAGTGATCTGGAAAAGAAGGTGATCTGGGAGGTGACAAGAATTAATGAATATAAATTACAATTATTCATCATGGTAAACATAAACCTGCCTGCAGCAGTTCTCATGACTTTTAATGGCTAGGTAGTAAAATGGCAGACTAAATTCTGTATAGACAAATGCAAAGCAGTGTGAAGAAAGCAATTATACCTAGGAATGTCAGGGTGTGTGCAAGCTGCTAGAACTCTGCAAAGAAAACCTAGTTACACAATATGCAGTTCTGCACAAATGTGATGCTGATGTTCACTAGCAATGAAAGGGAAAGCAAAAATCAGATTAAGACTAGAGTGAATCAGAAACTGCACAATATTGTTGTGTCCTTAGTGCACATAAATTTTGAAGGCTGTGAGCAGGCAGTGTGTCAATATTGTGATGTATCATCCAAAACAAATAACATACAAGTAGAAAGGTGTGGGAAACTGATGAACCTGTGGACTCTTTGATGGGCCAAGAAGAGATTGACCTCGAAAATATAGTTGTATATACACGAGAAAATATTGTTATCTACTAGTGAATGAATGCACTGTCATGTATCCTTGAATGTCTGGAAAGTCCCTGGACTGAATGTGTAGTTTATTTGAGGCTGAGAAACTGCAAGATGAAGAAACCTGGACTTAGCTCATCAAGTAACTGTAGCAATGCTATCACTAACCAGTAAGAATCTTTTTTGTTAACCAATCAGATGTAGCCACACTGACATAACATACATACAAATATGTGTTGCTTGCAGAAATAAACTGGGTCTTTGTCTTTGTACTCTGCTTACCACAAGTGTGTTTGTCGCTTTGTCTGTCACCCAAAACAGCAACAACTATGACCCATGACATGATTTGAGGCTGTGGGCGGATGCAGCAGTGACAGAGCCCAATGTAGCTGAGAGCAGTGGGGATACTATCTTTGGTCTGGATCTGAACTTTGACAGATGGATCAGGTAGGTGAGCCACTGGGAACATAATGGGACAAGATTTAACAAAGGAAAAGGACTTAGTCCTTGGGAACTGTTAATCATTACTGAAACACAGAGGTCTAAAAAAGATTTAAGATTTAAGAAGATTACTCTTGTGGGGTAAGCAGCAAGGTTTTGAACCTTCCTCTTACTGCTTTCAGCATTGCTGCTAGCAGAAGCTGGGTATTTATTTGTGGGTTGCCCTATCAAAAGGAGATAAAAAGGTTGTAGATACAGCTACTACCTGGTGTTTACTTAGTGACACACTGAAAGATACTAAGCAGGAGGGGGACAAAAAGGAGGAGGAAATAATGGATGAGCTGAAAGAAAAAGGGATTGATTTGGCTATGGGGGAGACAAATAAATCAGTTGAAGACACACCGGCATCCTCTGCCCCCCTCCCCGCCTGCCTAGCTGCTCAGGAGCAGCTTCAACGGAGAGGAAAATAACAGACACTGCTGAGAAGAAATTTTCCTTAACTTAAACTCCCCACAAATTGGAAAAGTCTCAAAGACTTTGCTCAGATGCCACTGGCTTATCCATCTCTGAGTGATCAGCTGAAAGAACATGTAAAAAGAAAGGAATGTAATCAGCTTAATAATCTACAAACTTCACAGCAGCACTTTCCTTCTTTGCCATCCAACAGTGAGGATGAAAATGAGGGGGAAGTTTTGACCCACAGTGTGCACAAAAGGGGGAGGAGGGTATCAATCTTTCAGCACATCTGCTGCATGGACCTTGCCTCCCTATAGTGTGACTGTGACCCCTTGTTCAGCAGTGAGATTTTGGCAGCAGGTTCATCGGAAAGCTGCTGCAGTGGGTGACTGTGGAAAAGCTGGAGGTGCCACATGTAACTGCGGTCTCAGAGGAAATGTATTCTCCTATGAGTGTTTCTGATGATTCTACCGATCCTATAGCTTTCCCTGTGGAAAAAGCAGTTCCAGGGATGGAACAGCTAGATAATCATCAGGTTTGGGGCTGGAAGGTTGTACAGGACTTGCAATTCACAGTATCAAAGTATGGTGTGAATTCAAATGAAACAATGCAGCTGTTGCATATTATAGTTATGCCATGATCACATCTCCCACCAGCCCTTCTCTATTGGAGAACAGCAGGTCAAGCAGAGCCTGACCCCTGGTAGGCTCACTTAGCAGCTGCATCAAGAAGCTGTCCTCCATACACTCTAAGAACCTTCTGGACTGCCTCCTCTCTGCTGAGTTAAGTTCCCAGCAGATGTCTGGCAGGTTAAAGTCGCCCACAAGGATAAGGTCTGATGATCTTCAGGCAGCCTCCAGTTGCTTATAGCATATTTCATCAACCTCTTCATTCTGGTTGGGTGGTCTATAGCAGACTCCAACCAGGATGTCAGTTTTGTTAGCCCTTCCTCTGATTTTACCCCCCAAGCACTCAATCCTTTTATCCTCAACCTCAAGTTCTGTGGCATCAAGAGATTCCCTAATATACAGGGCCACTCCTCCTCCTCTTCTCCCTCACCTGTCTCTCCTGAAGAGCTTGTAACCATCCAGTGCAGTACTCCAATTGTATGAATCATCCCAGCATGTTTCTGTAATGGCAATTTTATAATAGTCTTCCTGGTGAACCAAGACTTCCACTTCCTGTTGTTTGTTACCCACACTGAGTGTGTTGGTGTACATGCACTTCAGCTGGGCTGTTGATTTCTCGATTACCCCTAATTTATGTCCCACTGTCTCCTCTCTGGAGAGACTGGTTTCCTCACCCACCCCCTTCAGGCCTAGTTTAATGCCCTGCAAGTACCCCCCAAGGTCAGCAATCCATTTCTGACTGGGGCATATCCAGCTCAGCAGGTCCTACCTTGTGTGACAAGTTCTCAGCTAAAACAAGGGGACTAGCAGGGATAGATGTATCCACAGCAGATGCTATAACTATCTCAGACAAAAAGATACACAAGGTGCCTTTGGATGCATAGGGACCAATTGGTAAAGGGCTTACTGCTTTATTAATAGGATGATCAAGTGGAACCCTTCAAGGAATAGAAGTACATGTAGGGGTAATTGATGCTGATTATGTGGGACAAATATGTGCTTTGCTATCTGCTGCAACACCACCTGTAACAATTGCTAAAAGGACTTGAATTGCTCAACTTGTATCTTTTGTGAGTCGTGTTTCTAGATCAGAACAGACTATAAATGGTGACAAAGGATTTGTCTGTGTTCTGGTCTCAGACAAAAGAGATCACAAATGACCAGTGTGCTTTCAATGGACCACATGGCTCCCACACAGATAAAACTCACAGGACTACTCAACACAGGAGCAGATGTTACCATCATTGCACAACATGACTGGCCTGTGGCCTGGCCATTGGTATCAAACAACATGGGTATAGTGGGGCTTGGAAGAATTTCTAACAGTTTTATGATGTCAAACCTGTTGTAATCCCTAACCCTGAGGGACAAAAAGCCACAGTTAGGCCATATGTGACCACAGCACCCCTTAATTTATGGGGAAGTGACTGTTTGGGACAATGGGGAGTGAAAATCATGACGGACTTTTGCTAGGGGCCATTGTGTTGCAGGCTGTGACACAAACCACACTGGTGTCTGGAAAGTCCCTGGACTGAATGTGTAGTTTGTTTGAGGCTGAGAAACTGCAAGATGAAGAAACCTGGACTTAGCACAGCAAGTAACTGTAGTAATGCCATCACTAACCAGTTAAGAATCTTGAGTAAAGTTTGTTAACCAATCAGATGTAGCCACACTGACATAACATACACACAAATATGTTCTGCTTGCAGAAATAAACTGGGTCTTTGTCTTTGTACTCTGCTTACCACAAGTGTATGTGCTTGTTGCTTTGTCCATCACCCCAAACAGCAACAGAAAGGCACTAACCAAGACCAGCAGATGATTGCATATATGGATTGTTAGATGAATAAATGACTAAGGTGGAAGGGAATAATCCACAGGGCCAAACTCAAGATCTACAAAGTCAGTATCACCATAAAGAGCATCACCAAAAGGGAAATGGATAAGAATAGTCACTGTCTCTTCTCACATAAAGAACTATGATACATACAATGATATCACAGTATCACAGTATCACTAAGGTTGGAAGAGACCTCAAAGATCATCGAGTCCAACCTGTCACCACTGACCTCATGACTAGACCATGGCACCAAGTGCCACGTCCAATCCCCTCTTGAACACCTCCAGGGATGGTGACTCCACCACCTCCCTGGGCAGCCCATTCCAATGATGAATGACTCTTTCTGTGAAGAACTTGCTCCTCACCTCAAGTCTAAACCTCCCCTGGTGCAGCTTGAGACTGTGTCCCCTTGTTCTGGTGCTGGTTGCCTGGGAGAAGAGACCAACCCCTTCCTGGCTACAACCACCTTTCAGGTAGTTGTAGAGGGCAATGAGGTCACCCCTGAGCCTCCTCCTCTCCAGGCTAAACAATCCCAGCTCCCTCAGCCTCTCCTCATAGGGCTTGTGCTCAAGGCCTCTCCCCAGCCTTGTTGCCCTTCTCTGGACACGTTCAAGTGTCTCGATGTGCTTCTTAAACTGAGGGGCCCAGAACTGGACACAGTACTCAAGGTGCGGCCTAACCAATGCAGAGTACAGGGGCACAAAAACTCTGTCTGGGTAGATGCTGTTTTTCTAGCCTTTGTCCGAGTGACAACCATGGCTCAATGTTTGATTGAAAAAAACTTTTTTTTTTTTTTTTTTAATGTCAGCAGCCAAGAGGCTCTCAAGCCAAAATGGCACTGTGTGCACAGCCCGGGCGGGATTTAAACCTCCCGTGGCTGACGTCATGCTCCTGATCCCGAGCAGGCTCACGAAAGCATGATCCTGCTGGACCTCCCTGCCAACCAGGGGTCCTCCTGACATGCAAAACCCTGAAAGGAAAGTGAAAGGCCAAGCAGAAATCTCACGATTCAAGCGGAGCGGTCCCGAATGCCAGACCCGGTCGTCTCTCCAGCCAAAATGGCTTATATGCATTCTCAAATGAACATTTAGTCTCACATGATACAACCACTTTACATTAATGGGAAAAGCTGTCTTCAATTCAATATAATACACGGAGGCACAACATTTTTGTGTTTTGTATTGCATGACTGTCACTTTCCTGGAGTTGGCTGTCTTCTGAACAGTTCTTACAGCACAACACAAGACCTGGCCAGGATTCATGCTTGCCTCTTTTCATGCCAACTGTAACTAGAAGCTGGCAAGAAATGTGAGTTATCTAATCATGTTTTGAACTGCAAGCACAAATTAAAGAAAAACAACAAACCCAAAAGAGAATAAACTAATTAGAACAAAGGCAATACTGTATTATAGTGGCAGAGAAATACAATAGATAATACATAAGCACAATGTAATTTGCATTGCAAGCTCTGAAATCATTGTAATCTCTGTGATTTACTGCTGTAATAAAAAAGGAGAGTTCCTAGTACACATACACAAAAGCCCCAAACAACCTATTTTATTACTGCAAGACATATTAAAAGATTAATTGCCAACAGTGTTCCTTCAATTAACATTTTTTTTTTCTCAGAGCATTGTTTAAGTACAATTTTTCCATTTTTACAGGGGGAAACATGGAACCTAACCTTCCATCCACTGTAGTATTTTGTAAATCAACAGTAGTAGTAATCTCTTGCCCATTTCATCTAAAATGAGCTTGTAGTACATTTAGAAATAAGAACAGGAACCAATGCCACATTGGGTGCCATTTGTTGTTCTTCCCAATTTGGGGGCCATTGGGTGATGAATGAAGGCACAAACTCCATTGCTGTATAGCAATGAGATTCCAGAAATGCAGAGAGCAGAGAATCTCAGGAGTCCTCTCAGAAGTCTTTTACTGCTGCATTGTAGAATCCCTAGCATGACAGAGCCTTAGAGTGTCCTCAACAGCAGAAGTCCTGGAAGCCCTTAACAGACAAAGCAGCTAACAGAAGTCCTGAGCATATCCCTAGCAGCATCCCTACACCACAGCCCTAGCCAGAAGAAGTAGCCAACTAACAGAAGCAGAAGACCCTAGCAGCCCTAACCCCCCAAGCCATTCCTAACATAAGTCCCTAACTGAAGCCCTAACTAAAGTAACTATTGCTCAGGGTGGCTGTTTTTTATACTCTTTGTTATCAATCCTTTAACCATTAAAATCCAACCACATATATAAGATAAAATCTTTTCCCAATATGAGGTGCCAGCATGTCAAGGAAGTGGCTTCTGCAGCATGTTCCAATCAAAGGGTGCCAATGTGAGGATGTTGCTCTTGGCACATATGGAATGTTATTGCTTTGCTCTACGCAGCATGCTAAGGAATTGGTCAGGTAAGGAACCACACACTCTGCATGCATCCAGCAGCTGCCCTCAGAACAGTGGCTGCAACAAGGAACCATTCCTGATTTTTCTTAACCCTGATCTTTAGTGTTTAGCTCTTCTCGACATAAAGATTTATCCACTATTTCCAGTGATTTCAAGGATCATTTTGTCCAAATGACAAACATGTGTAAAATCTACTGTGTTTCAGATGATACTGTTTGGATGAACAGCAGTAAGTTGAGTATTTTAATTGAAAGATGACTTAGAAAAAAATAATTTCAAATTCAAGTAACTAAAGGCACATTAGGATGTTCTCAATTATGTATATTATAACAAAATGTAGCACCAAGCTATGGATAATCTTAAATTTCTGGACAAGAGAACAAACTTCAGCAAATTGATTGATGGGGCAGGAGCTCAAGTGGTGTTCTGCTCAATTCCCTCAGTGGCAGGGGTGTACAACAAGCCACAGAAGAAATCAGTGAATACTATTCTGATTCACACATCATTAATAGACACATGAAATAACTTAAGCACCATAAACAAAAGTCTTCCTTCTGACATTGTCCCCAGGATGAACAAAACGTGGTGTATTGATTCTGGTATGTGGGGGTTAGTAAGCAAAAAAAAGTGCACACCACAAATGCAATTAAATTTCTCCAATGTTTCCTCGCTCTACAGATAGGGATCTAAATTCTTACATGCAAATTAGCTAAGTATGATAATATGTAGTGATCAAAATAAAAAAAGAGCTCCTTTTTAAAAAAAGATTCTTTAAAAAGTAGAACTATGGATTTCAGTGTTTTCTCATGTAGATACACAGCATGAAAGAGGTGTGAGGTGATTAACAATTGACATTTCAAAATTTAAAAAAATATATGTTCTAAGTTACATTTATCAAGTCATTAAGCTAATTCATCATTAAAATAGCATGCTTGCTTTCATTATGATGGTCTACAAGTTAGCTATAATCAGTATCAGCTACACTCTGTAAGAAACAGAGTTTGTTTGGCACTCGCATTATTAATTATAGTATTCATACCATATTGTTAAAAAATACACTGCAAAATTTATTCACAAAAGTGATTCATAATCACATATAGGAAAAGAAAAGTACATCTTCAACGTGAATCACTAAAAGTTCCCAAAGGCTGACAAACAACACTTCATCAGAGCATTTAAAAATACCTACAAAACAAACACTTTATAATATGCAGTTGAGAAAAATGCTTGTTAAATTCAATACTTATGCTAGCATCTTACCTTTAAGCATAGACCATTTCTGAAGGTATTTCACAACTGAATCATAAAATTAAACCCCAAATTATTCTGTTAGCAAAATTAAGAATAATTGACATTTTGTTGCCACAATGGAATTATTAAACTAAACTGAAGTGATAATTGACTTTATTACATAGAAATGTGTAGGTATTTTTACTTCTTAATCTTTAACTGTCCCTTTTTCACTGAGTGAAAGATTTGGCCATCCATAAGCAAAATTATTAAAGTCTGTTGAATTATTAGCCTACAACACTTGCATCAGGGGAAAAAAAAAAGGTAAAAAAAGAAGTCTTCAAAATTCACATTTTTACTCAAAAATATAAAATTCTATACTTTGGATTATGGAAAAAAAATTAAATTGTAATCTGATGGCTGATTGTCTTTTCATTTCAGTGTGTCTTATGAAAAAAGCCAGATCAAAGGTCTGAAGAATGTAATTATTCTTGTAAGTTTATTAGAATACATATACATAGATACATAGAATACATAGAATAAACCAGGTTGGAAGAGACCTTCAAGATCATCGCGTCCAACCCATCAACCAATCCAACACCACCCAAACAACTAACCCATGGCACCAAGCACCCCATGAAGTCCTCTCCCGAAAACCTCCAGTGATGGCGACTCCACCACCTCCCTGGGCAGCCCACTCCAATGGGCAATCACTCTTTCTGTATAGAACTTTTTCCTAACATCCAGCCTGAACCTCCCCTGGTGCAGCCTGAGACTGTGTCCTCTTGTTCTGGTACTGGCCGCCTGGGAGAAGAGACCAACGTCCGTCTGTCTACAACCTCCCTTCAGGTAGTTGTAGAGAGTAATAAAGTCACCCCTGAGTCTCCTCGTCTCCAGGCTAAGCAACCCCAGCTCCCTCAGCCTCTCCTCGTAGGGCTTGTGTTCCAAACCCCTCACCAACTTTGTTGCCCTTCTCTGGACTCGTTCCAGCAAGTCAACATCCTTCCTAAACTGAGGGGCCCAGAACTGGACACAGTACTCGAGGTGCGGCCTAACCAGTGCAGTGTACAGGGGCAGAATGACCTCGCTGCTCCTGCTGGCCACACTGTTCCTGATGCAGGCCAGGATGCCATTGGCCCTCTTAGCTGCCTGGGCACACTGCAGGCTCATGTTCAGTCTACCATCAACCAGCACCCCCAGGTCCCTCTCTACCTGACTGCTCTCCAGCCACTCTGACCCCAGCTTGTAGCTCTGCATGGGGTTGCTGTGGCCAATGTGCAGAACCCGGCACTTGGATGTGCTAAATCTCATGCCGTTGGACTCTGCCTATCTGTCCAGCCTGTCGAGGTCCCTCTGCAGAGCCTCTCTACCCTCCAGCAGATCAACTCTTGCCCCCAGCTTGGTGTCATCAGCAAATTTACTGATGACGGACTCAATTAGTAGCACTAAAGCCGATTCCACATATACAAATTATACAGAAACTAAAAACTTTTTTTTTTTGCTACATGGGTAGTATAGCATTTGGACCTGCAATTTGATATCCCACTTTACAGATTTACCACAGAAAGAATTTTTACTGAACAGTGTCCCTTTTTGCTACACAGAATAAGGTGAGGTGCAAGTCCATCATTTTCACAAGAAGTTTGTCTTTTCATGATCCTGTGTCTTATTGCAGAGAACTAGGAAATATTTTGTGGCTTGTGATACATGGTGTGGGGACCCTTGCACAGCAAGAAATAAGCACATGTTTGCCTACAATCATTGTCCATAATCTACAAGGAATGATATTATCCTTTTCATTCTCATGTTTACAGTGCTCATGTATTTATATTCAGTTCATCTCCCTGACAAAAGAATCAACATGGACTTCCACAGAAACTATCCAAATCTCAACATTTAGCACACTCAAAATATTTTATTTTTTCCATGGATGTACAGTAAGAAGGATGAAGATCTCCACAGTGCTACACCAGACAGCAGTTTGTTCTACGATTGCATAGTGGTGCACAGGGCAGTATTTCATAGATACTTTGCTAGAGCTATTCCTAAAAACACATCTGTAATGCACCTTTTCTGTTCTTCACTTGTACAGATCAATCTTTTCATAACATGTATATGAGAACCTTCATCCATCCATCCATCCATCCCTGTTTCATGTTAACCAGTTCTGGTTGGGGCCAGTGATTACCAACTTGTAAACCATCCCGAGGCCATGCTGCCTGGCTGTGCTTCATGCCATGACTTAACTCCTAACAAACAAGCTGACACAAGGATGTGATCTGCACTCCTGACACAACTGTGTCTAGTTCTGGGCCCCTTAGTTTAAGAACAATGTTGAGATGCTGGAACGTGTCCAGAGAAGGGCAACAAAGCTGGTGAGGGGTTTGGAGCACAAGCCCTGTGAGGAGAGGCTGAGGGAGCTGGGGTTGTTTATCCTGGGGAAGAGGAGGCTCAGGGGAGACTTTGTTGTCTGCAACTACCTGAAGGGTGATTGTAGCCAGGTGAATGTTGGTTTCTTCTCCCAGGCAACCAGCACCAGAACAAGAGGACTCAGTCTCAAGATGTGCCAGGGAGATTTAGGCTGCATGTTAGGAAGAAATTCTTCCCAGAAAGAGTGATTGGCCATTGGAATGGGCTGCCCAGGGAGGTGGCAGTCACCATCACTGGGAATGTTTAAGAGACTGGATGAGGCACTTAGTGCCATGGTTTAGTTGATTAGATGGTGTTGCGTGATAGGTTGGACTTGATGATCTCGAAGGTCTTTCCCAACCTGGTTAATTCTGTAATTCTATAATTTGTAATCTCCTGAGGAATGAAAGCACCTCCCTCCAATCTCAGTCCTGTCACATACAATGCATGAAATCTCTACCGCTGAATGAAGAATGGGGGGATTTCTTCTGTGCCTCAATTCAACAGTGGAGTATAAAACTTTAATGTTTCTATAGTTTTTATCCTTCAAGTACTCTGAGTGCATAATCTTAACACTCTGGGGGGAAAAAAAGGAAAATTATATTGCAAGAGAAAGCACATTCACCCCAGTAACAATACTAGCTATAAAATGTATGAGTGTCCTTTCTTGTGAAAAATCTTTACACAGCAGTTATATTTTACAAGACACAGTTCTCCTTCCTTGAATTTGAGTGTTTTTGCAAACTACAATAGTTTGACACAAAGGGTTCCCTGGTATTTATGACTTCCCTTGGAAAAAAATCTAATTGAGTAGTCTGCATGCCTGTACCTTACTTTACTTGTTACCCTTTACAGAAAAAGTATGTCTTGCATTGCCCTGCAGGAGCTCACAAAGTCTTCCTTAACTGATTTAGTCATAAGCATCCTTAACTTTTGAGTAACTCAGCAATTCAAATCTTGAAGAAAACATTGAAAAAAAGCCTTTATAATTTCTGATTCATTAAAAAAAAATTATTACAAAATCAAGATTCAGGGCTATAAACCTTGTGCTCTAAATGCTGAGGTAAATTGCTTCAAAGCAGAAATGCTTCTCTGCCTCACTAAGTCATGTTTCTTGCTAAATTAAAAGTCTAAGTGCAAACAATCTGTGTTTAATACTCACAGTATATTTATCATTACAGCCTGCAAAAAGGAAATGCCTTCAGGTACTACTTATCAGTGCAGTCAGTTTGGGACTCAAAAAGGTTTTTTTCTTGTTTGATTGTGGTTTAGGAATATTCACTATTTAAAGCTAAAATTTGATGCTAAAACAAAAGCAAAAAATATTTCTAAGCTGGTTTTGTTGCTTTTTACCCTCAGTTTTACGTATCATTTTGTACAATCCATTTTGAGACAAAAGACAAAATCCTCAAATGCCCTATGCTCCCCAAAGTCCACACATACTTGGAAACAGTATTACACCTTTCCACAAATGTTACGAGAAACAATAGAAAAATGTTATCCATGCAAGTCATGTATCAAAAAAGTTCTTAAATTTTAGGTTTAGCAGCACAATTACTTATAAAAGCTAATTAACATGAACTGCCTTTGCACAGTAATACATCTTCTGGCACCTCCAAACACTTCTTTTCTGCAAAAATATGTGTTTTTGCAACTTGTTAAATAATGTTAATCCAGTGCAATCTGATGCAACTTTGATCTTCAGTCTTTAGGACTATTTTGGTTGAAAAGCAAGGGATTGGACCAGATGATCTCCAAGACTTTTAAAATTTATTCTACAAACCTACAATTCTATATTAGTAAGTATTACAAAACATAATTTGAGGAGGATCATGATGGCAGAAATTTCTACTGTTCTGTCAGTATTAGAGGATCTACACCTGACATCCACTAAAAGTTTTTTCACAAAAATATAAGCTTTGGGATACTGGAAAAATTATGATTCAGACCATTTTTATCTTGTTAAGACATGGCCTATGTTTTACAGCACATATAGCCCAATTAAAAATTTTTTGAGAACTCAGACTTAAGAGGCACTACTTCCTCTATTCATTTATCCTTTTTTCCTCTTTAACTTAGTCAGAATTTATTACTTCAATGAACCTCTTTTCTTGGAAATGTCTTTCACCTCTAAAGACTTCTGGAAAGGATTTGGACGCATTAAAAAAAACAAAAAACAAACTATTCTTCTGTGCTTAGTTGACACACTATTATTTAATCAGGAATATAAGCCTTTTTTACCTTGTTTTTTTATTGTCCCTTAAAAAAATATTTTTTCTGTCTTTCCCAGTCCCACAGCAAACTCCTGGCCAAGCTGTCAGCCCATGGCTTGGATGGGAGCACACTGCGATGGGTTAGGAACTGACTGGAGGGCCAAGCCCAGAGAGTGGTGGTGAATGGTGCCACATCCAGCTGGCAGCCAGTCACTAGTGGTGTGCCCCAGGGATCAGTGCTGGGCCCCATGCTCTTTAACATCTTCATTGATGATCTGGATGAGGGCATTGAGTCCATCATCAGTTAATTTGTGGATGACACCAAGCTGGGGGCAGGAGTTGATCTGCTGGAGGGTAGAGAGGCTCTGCAGAGGGACCTCGACAGGCTGGACAGATGGGCAGAGTCCAGCGGCATGAGATTGAACACATCCAAGTGCCGGGTTCTGCACATTGGCCACAACAACCCCATGCAGAGCTACAGGCTGGGGTCAGAGTGGCTGGAGAGCATCCAGGTAGACAGGGACCTGGGGGTACTGGTCAATGTTAGGCTTAACATGAGCCTACAGTGTGCCCAGGCAACCAAGAAGGCCAATGGCATCCTGGCCTCAATCAAGAACAGTGTGGCCAGCAGGAACAGGGAGGTCATTCTGCCCCTGTACACTGCACTGGTTAGGCCACACCTTGAGCACTGTGTCTAGTTCTGGGCCCCTCAGTTTAGGAAGGATGCTGACTTGCTGGAACGAGTCCAGAGAAGGGCAATGAAGTTGGTGAGGGGTTTGGAACACAAGCCCTATGAGGAGAGACTGAGGGAGCTGGGGTTGCTTAGCCTGGAGAAGAGGAGACTCAGGGGTGACCTTCTTGCTCTCTACAACTACCTGAAGGGAAATTGTAGACAGACGGATGTGGGTCTCTTCTCCCAGGCAGCCAGTACCAGAACAAGAGGACACAGTCTCAGGCTGCACCAGGGGAGGTTTAGGTTGGATGTTAGGAAAAAGTTCTATACAGAGAGAGTGATTGCCCATTGGAATGGGCTGCCCTGGGAGGTGGTGGAGTCATCATCATTGGAGGTATTCAGGAGGAGACTTGATGGGGTGCTTGGTGCCATGGGTTAGTTTTTTAGGTGGGTTAGATTGGTTGAGGGGTTGGACACGGTGATCTTGGAGGTCTCTTCCAACCTGTTTTTTTATTATTATTATTATTATTATTATTATCATTATTATTATCATCATCATCATCATCATTATTATTATAAACTAAATATATAGGGCTGCAATTATTTATCAGGAGATGAGCACTACAATGTTCCTGAAGATGAAACATACAGAATCATAGTCTTAACAAAAATTATTGCACAGGGACAGTTAAACAAAATTACACCAATGGCAATTTCATCAGCTGGAATTCTCAATTCAAGAAGCTGACTGATATTTCAGTACACATAGATGATGTCATGGAACACGCTGATAACACATGGCGAATAATATGGTATTTCTTTTTTTGCTAACTGGTCTGTATGGGCATCTACCAGGTAAATGGAAAATGGGAATACTTAGCTTGATACTGAATACTAGATGCCTAATACTTGGTCAACATACAGCCATGGAAATGCTGCCTGAGAAGAATAAAAATTAGTAGAGACTTTTTAAAAAATTCAAAAAGGAAAGTGAATTATAAGAGGACATAAGGATGAGACATCAACTCATCTTGGGGAGTATGGAGGACCAATTCTCATATGTAACAGGAAGGTCAGACATACTGGAAGGATTTTCTTGATCAGAAAACATATTTTGTGCCATATGTAAGAACACAGCACACCAGCAGATCTATTCTCTGATAACAAAATGCTTCTGAATGGTGAATACAAAAAGGCAGGGAAGCATACATGGGGCTTCCTTTTTCAGAAATCATGTGTTCTTTGTGTCAACAAGTGAATACTAATACTGTGCTCCTAACACGCTGCAATAGAAATCTTGTCCACACCATATCCTCTCACTGGGAAATTAAACTGTACCAGGAATGCTCACACAGCTGGAGTTAGGGCATTTAGCTACTGTCATGGTAGGGCCAAAAGGCCCCAGCACAAACCCAGACATACACCAAGGTGTCTAGACATGGTCCCCTTCTTCCCCCTGCTTCCTGCAGAAAGCCAAGGTAATGTGGGAAAAGAAATGAAGGGGACAGCACCATTCATGTTTGGTAAACAACCCTGTATCTACGGTAAGGGCATGTGTTCTCACCACAGCCTGGCAGAACCCCTTCCATTGGATAACTATGTGCTGTTTTCATGCCCTATTGGTCCAATCAGCCTCAGGCAAGATTTATATACAGGCTGATTTCTAGTCGTCTGTACCTTCCTTTTGCCTTGCTTAAGCCTTGCTTAGCGTTGTTCAGCCTTGCTGAAGCCTTGTGTGCTTGAACCCACTTGGACCTTGTTTGGCTTGAAACTGCCTCGAGTTGCAGTCCAGCACCTGGGATAAAGCCACGAGCATACACACTGCAAGCTATGAGGGAAGCCATGAGTTTAGGAGTTGGAGCCAAGCCTGCTTCCCCTTGCAACCAGGATTTTGCGGTGCCTCAATTCACTCAGGACAAAGCAAGCACCCATCACAAGAAGCATCATTAACAGCCTGCCATCTGCTGAAGCCAGACCAGCCATCACGACTGCGTGGCCTTCCTGATGGCAACCTGCCGTGCCTGGCGCATGAGCGCCCCAAAGCCTCCAATACACAGCAGTAGCACTACCTACTTGGGTACAAGCAGTTGTGAGTAATTAATTAACTGCTTCTGGCATAACAGTTCTTTTCGGGTCTCCCCCCCACTGTGGTTGAGTGCCATTTTGGTCCCAGGGTATTATCTTTCCCCATTTGCATAAAGTGGTTAAATTATTATAGTTGTCCAAATACTGTACATTCCCATTTTAAGTATGTTCTAACCATACATTGAACCTTTTGATATGCCTGGCAATTTTCATATTAATACAGCTATTAATATTTTGATTAATATTGCCATATTGTTTATAAACAAAGGAAAAATTATATATCCTTTCAACAGCTACAGGAGAGCATGAAAAATGAGCACTAGGTTAATGGGAAAGGCATCTTTTCTAATGCTGAAGGGCTTCTAGACAGAACATCAGCCTCAAAAGGGCTTGAGATTGTTAGTCAGAGCAGTGCTGGTCCCTGGCTGGAATGACGGGATACTTGCTGTTCTGTGTGGATCAAAACCAAACAGAAGGGCATTTAGTTAGCTTCTCCATGCAGAGTTTGTTCAGATCAGAGATCTATGAGAGAAGAAGTATAACAGAATGCTGAATCTGTCTTTGTTGTTGCTTGTTTGATAATTTCTAGAGATATTTTGTCCTCAGTGTAGACACACCTGAAAAGAAGTGTTTTCTTATCTCTAAATATTCATAGCTCATAATACCAAATCAGATTATCAATAAAAAAACAAGTCAATGAGAAAAATTGTGTGAGAGAACATTGAGGTCCTCCAGAAAAAAATTAGATTGGTTGGGAAAAGATCCTGTAACTGTCTGTATTTCAACACAAAGCATAATTATGCATCAAGGACTTTTATTTCTCTTAAGACACAGGCACACAGATTATTTTCTTCTCTACTCTTCATCAACTACAATTTACTTTTTCTGAAGTCTTAACAAGTTCTCTTTCTAGTGAAAATATACTTCAGAAAGACACTGGGTTTACCCTTTAAAAGAGGCCTTTAAAGCCTTTAATTCTTAGAAGACAATTCAACAAATGCTTGTACAAGCAATTACATCAGATACGTATTTCACCACTATCAAATAAGGTTGAAATGAGATATGAAGAACAGCATCCATAACTTCCATGTGTTAAAATACACCATCAATCAAATAGATCAACTGTTTGAATATATTATACATCTATTCATACTAATGCTTAAACACCTCGGAAAACTCTTGGGCTTGAATGTTTTTGTTTTATCATAATAAGCCATATTTCACAAATAATTACTTTAATGTTCCAGTACATTAGCCTCATTTGAATAGATTTTCCACACAACATAAAGAAAGAACAAACAATAAAGGAGACATACGCAACTGAAAACTTAGAAACTTAGCATAAGAGTGATACTTTGTCATATCTTTAAAGAGGTAGAATAAAAATTCAATCTGCAGTATCCATTTTAAACTACTCTCATCCAGGCAGTGTCAGACAAAAACTCATTGAGATGTTTTATGCAGTGTTGGTCTAAGAATAGAGGTAAGAATATGAAATAGAGGTAATACATCTTTTTTTATATTAATTAGATTGAAAGGACAATATAAACATGATGCTAAGGGAAGAAAATGTTAAGACACCTAAAAAACTGTCTGGAAGCCTTTTGGACATCTTAGCTGACTAAGATTTTCTGTCTTGCTTCTTTGTCTTTCTTCTAGCTCTGGCCATGGTTGGGTTTCTGTTTTCTGGTAATAAATGCAACATACTGAAAAATCTGAGGTATCACAAAGGATGACAGAAATCAACTAAAAAAATAAATGGACCAGGGTTGGCATGTACCTGAGAGTTGCAAGGAAGAACAAAGTGTCAATATAAAACCAGGCAATATCATAGGAAAGCAGCACTTGTAACAGAATAACAACTTTCTATTTAAAATTTAAGGGGATTAAACTTATTTTATTTCTTTGAAGTTCACAGGTTTACTCAAACTGCCCTCGAAATCTGGCATCTTGCAGGAGCTGTTGGGCTGAGTAGGTGTTCAGTCATGCACATGCTGAAGCAGACAAGTCCTGAAAGAGCATCCAGTGGAGGAAATAAAACAACCCCCACAGAAAAAAAGCACAAAACAAGGAACCAGAAAATCACCACCCACCCCACCAAAAAACCCTCCAGCAAACAACAAAATAAAACCAAAACCGCCACCACCACCAAAAACCTAAAACAAATCAAACTAACAAAAAAACCCCCACAACAAAACTAAAAGACCTAAAAAAAATTTAGGTCTGGCAGAAGGTACAACCCCTTCTGTACGCATTTGTCTGGATATGTGACCATGAATGTCATCCCGTTTCAAGTGATCTCAGTATACACAGGCTTGACAGACAAATGACAAATGATTACAAGCACTGAAGTCTGTTTAAGCACTCAGCCATGACTTAATTTATTTCCATACATTTGTATGGAAATGCTTTGGGAGAAGTACAGCTATGACACTGGGCTGCCCACAGAAGGAAATATTAGTGAGTAGTAGTATCCTTGACCTTTCTTATATGATTGAAAAAACAGGCCATACATTTTATCATTACAGCAAGCCACTGAGCAATGCCCCATTCAGGGTGTCATGTCTTTTTATCTGCATTGGGTTATGAGGAGGAAATCTTTCTTTTTCCATTTGTCTTTAGCCATCCTACAGGGTTTGCCTGCGCTATCCAGACTTTTTTTAGGCCAACCCTTGGGGATGCAGATGTGAATACAGATGCCTTATTGCTAAAAGAAAGATGTACAGAGCTATTTCCTGCAGAGGTGAGTATAGATTCCCTTCTTTGCTTACTCAGCTAGTAGTGGAGCTTTGTGCTCCCATTAAGCTGAGGTCTTGCTTGCCTGGGTGCAGGGTCTACGCTTGCTTGTCAGGGGCAAGTGACTAAGTTTGGTGCTGGAAGCAGAACCAAGATTGCATCATAAAGGACAAATGCTGTGAGAACTCTTGCTGCTCCAGTGCAAAGGCAATTTGGTAGCTCAGGAATGACACACTCCAAGGTCTCAACATGAGCTCACTGCAAAGATCAAGCCTACAGAATGAAATACAAATAACTCTTCACACAGAAATGCATTAATTTAAAGAAGAAAAAAGGAAAAAAATGAGAATTTGACCACTTTCACATACATCTCATCATATTAACATACCGAAACAAGGGTTTACAATAGCAAAAAATAAACATGGACTGGTGAAAAAATAACATATTGGGAACATTTAAATATAGTGCAAAGTCCCATTTTCAAATCTCATGTTAAGCCAGCTAAGAGAAGCTTTAGCAGCCATACCTAGTATGGATCAAGGCTCTCTGCTGCTACATTAATCTCTTCTTACAATAAAGTAAAATATAAAAGTCATAGTAAGCTCTTCCAAATTTGGGAATGACTGAAACCTCTTTCTGGTGGATGGCAGTTCTAAAAGTGGCTTTACAGAAGCAACCAGAACATTACATACTCAACTAGAACACCTAAAACCCCAGGACTCTTCCAAAGGAACAACAGGCTAGATCAGTATGGTAAGCCTTTTTGTTACATTTCTCCACTCCTTTGATGTATAAAAGCTGCTCATCGGTCTGCATACTGATAGCCTTCATGACAGGCTAGACTTAATCTCTTTCTAATTTCTTTTCCTAACTTGTACTGCACTTAGTCATTACTTAGCTGAGGAAGTTCATAGCATGACCTCCTTGTCAACCTAGTTTTCCCTTCTAGCTTTGTCAGTAAAAGAAAGAAGTATGTTCAAATTAAGATTTTATGTCTTGTGGTGTGATCAAGGAGATTAAGCATAGCTTCCTTTGAGTTCAGTTTACAGTTTATGATATATTATGAACAATCCTTGAGCTAAACAACTAATTAAAATAATACATACACATACATGGCAGGGTGCTTATTACAATGTTTTTACTCAAAGAAATCCTACTTACACTGATATTACACTTTGGTTTTTTTTCCCCCCCCCCAGGCATAGCTGTGTAATCTGACTGGATGGGACAAAAATACAGCCTTAATTAACAGGAATGTATTCGTACATCATCACTGAGAATTGGACGAGGGCATTGAGTCCATCATCAGTAAATTTGCTGACGACACCAAGCTGGGGGCAGGAGTTGATCTGCTGGAGGGTAGAGAGGCTCTGCAGAGGGACCTCGACAGGCTGGGCAGATGGGCAGAGTCCAACGGCATGAGATTTAACACATCCAAGTGCCAGGTTCTGCACGTTGGCCACAGCAACCCCATGCAGAGCTACAGGCTGGGGTCAGAGTGGCTGGAGAGCAGTCAGGCTGAGAGGGACCCGGGGGTGCTGGTCGACGGTAGACTGAACATGAGCCTGCAGTGTGCCCAGGCAGCTAAGAGGGCCAATGGCATCCTGGCCTGCATCAGGAACAGTGTGGCCAGCAGGAGCAGGGAGGTCATTCTGCCCCTGTACACTGCACTGGTTAGGCTGCACCTCGAGTACTGTGTCCTGTTCTGGGCCCCTCAGTTTAGGAAGGATGTTGACTTGCTGGAACAAGTCCAGAGAAGAGCAACAAAGTTGGTGAGGGGTTTGGAACATAAGCCCTACGAGGAGAGGCTGAGGGAGCTGGGGTTGCTTAGCCTGGAGAAGAGGAGACTCAGGGGTGACCTTATTACTCTCTACAACTACCTGAAGGGAGGTTGTAGACAGACGGATGTTGGTCTCTTCTCCCAGGCAAGCAGTACCAGAACAAGAGGACACAGTCTCAGGCTGCACCAGGGGAGGTTCAGGCTGGATGTTAGAAAAAAGTTCTATACAGAAAGAGTGATTGCCCATTGGAATGGGCTGCCTGGGGAGGTGGTGGAGTCGCCATCACTGGAGGTTTTTAGGAGAAGACTTGATGGGGTGCTTGGTGCAGTGGGTTAGTTGTTTGGGCGGTGTTGGATTGGTTGATGGGTTGGACGCAATGATCTTGAAGGTCTCTTCCAACCTGGTTTATTCTATGTATGTATTCTATGTAATTAGTCTTACACTAAAGGAAAAACTAAAATCCAAGCCTACTGAATTGTGTGTCTCAGAGGGACTAGTGATGTTGCATTGAGCAGTGACTATTCATCCTTCCAGTATCATGAAATATCCTTAACATTTTTGGATTTCTGAATTTGTAAATGTCACTAATGAATAAAAAGTCTTCCAGCTACAAATTGGTTATTTAAACCCTATTTTATACTTCCTTGTATGTCTTTATGGCTTAACGTGTTACTGGTTTTAATGCACTTTTGAAGACCGACATTATGAAAAAAAGTGGTACTACCTCCTAATGACAATTCAAGTCACAGAATTCAAGCTAGTAGTAAAAGACATGTGTGTTCATTGCCTCTTCAGTAAAAGTCTAGCAATTCTTTTACAAATTGCAAAGCATATCTAGCTTGGCAATTAACTCATTAAGGAATTTACAATCTATACCCACAGTCACTAGCAGATTTTTTTTACCTTTGAAATAAATAATATGCCTCAGCATTAACCAAGATTTAGATAAATCTAATGTTCATTTCACATCAGAGATTTTTGAAGTTTTGATAGGAAAACACCTCACTTATTTTCCTCTATTAGAAAAGTTAATTACTTCTGAAGGAAACTGCCGCTGTATGTTTGGATGAGATTAGCCACTATTTTCCATATTTATGACTAGTAAAAATGTTTGAAGTTTTATATTTGCAACTGCTCCATCAGATTTCCAGTTACAGGAAAGACCGTATTTTATCCAAGGCTGTATGGTATATTTCTATCCCCAAATAACTATTTTCACTGGACACATTTCAGATAATAGCTAACTGTAACATTTAGGTCTCAGTTTTGGCCAGATTTTTTGAGTGAAACTATTTTGAGTTCCAGATGAGTACCTAACTAGCCAAAGTGCACTGGGTACTTCTGAACTGTGTATACACTCATAACTGAAGCACCCCGGTGATAAACCTTTGTTGGCAGCAGTCCACCTTATCTTTGCAGGCTCAGCACTGTGCATATTGTATATATAATCTTCTACTTGTATGAATGAAATCTCTGCTGATAAAAGCAAAACACCATGACTTGCACTAGAGAAGTGCTTTGCACAGATGTTCAAGAGGTATGGAAAAAAATCTATGTCAAGCTGATTTTATACTTGGTTATATTTTCATTCAGAACAGATGGGTTACTTTTTATGGCATTTGAAGCCTGTTTTTATATATATTTTAATTGTCTCTATTCAATCTGTGCAGTTTAATTACCGATTTATTTCCCATTTTAGTAAGATACCCATCTCCCTATACTTAATTACTGTCTGTAGTAAGGAATGCAAATAACTTCATTTTTCATAACTTCCTTGTGAAAATGATGATGCATCTTTTAGAGACAGCAGAGAGAAGATGTGATCACAAATAAACATCACAAGTAACTAAAGAAACTGCAGAGAGCAAGAACTGTAACTGCAGTTCCCTTTACTAGCAACCTATAATCTATTACCTAATTGTAAAAACCATTTTGTTTATACGGCAAAATAATATATATATACTAATTCAATGTCTGATTCCATGTCATTTGGCACAAAGCCTGTCCAGAATTGCATTACAAACTGTCTCTACATCCACAAACTCTGAGTCTCTGAAAAAGGCCATTGCTTTTTAATGTAAACACTAAGACACAATCAGTATGATTGTTAGCTCAAACTTGGACAGACTCTGTCCACGTTCTGATATTCATGTAATTGTGCACATAGAGAGAAACTGGCAGCACTTCCCCTTGAGAACATGTCTTTTCTGTTGTTGTTGTAAAGCTGTGAAACAGGATGTGGGTTCTGTTATGAACATTCTCAAGATTTTAAACACAAACATGTTCAAATGGCACACATGCTTAAGGAACTATAAGAAAAGAGTAACAGTAAAGAAACTGGACAATTAATTCAGTTCACAGTTCACAGTTGAGAGGTTGCATATGTGAACATGTAAAATTTAGGAAGATGGTGTGGTTAACTCTTTAGAACTGGTCACTGAGATTAGTAAAACTACCATGGCTGCTTGAACAGATGAAATATTTTCTGATTTTTTTTTTAAATTCTGGCTTTTCTACACATGTGAGAAGTTTCCAGCTAAATGGAGTGTAAATCATCATAAGCATATATCACTACAGCTCATAAATCATTTCCTCTCCAAGAGCAGCTCCAGAGAAATAACATTTCAAAGGTGACATGCTTGCATAAGCAAAATTATGTACAAAGCCTGCAAAAAAACCGTAATATCGTCACAGGCTAACACACAAATCAATCCCAGTTCTGAAAGTCTTTTAAGAATGTGCTCAACTTTTCAATGGGTTGATACAAGCAGGATCAAACTACCCAAAACAAGGCATCTTTTACATTTGACCTAGGAATAGTTACATTAATATGATGAAAGACAGTACAAACTCTGTGCTATGATTCTTTGCAAACAGCAGCTGTATGTAATTTGTACCAGAGCTGCTGTGAAATACAAGAACTTGCTAACCACTTAATAACAGCTGAAATGTTTTATTAGAAAGAAACTGAGAAGATCCTTACCCAGGAATTGGAGAAGATGCACATGTTTAAGGTCATCACTGATCAAGAACACTAGGTTTACGATAAATAAATTGTTGTCCCTTCCATTGGATCATCACTAAAGAAAAACTGTAGTTTGTTGTTCTTCGTTTTAATTTTAGATTAAGATCACCCTTCCACAACAGTTATCATATAGCATTCGGAAGTCTTCCAGAAACCATTTATCAGGCAAATGTACTTCATTCACTCCTGCTAAGTCAGGGTGACTGCTTTATTGAGCTGTTTGTTCAAGATATTATACTTCAGTTACTCTCCTTACTTTAGCCCAAGTGAAAGCAGTCATCCTACAATCAGTACTAAAGCCAGCATGATTGTGCATTTGAGCACTTCTGTAACTCCAGCTTCCACAGCTCTCTTAAATTAGTGCTTAGCTGTCAGCATCATGCTGGTTTTAGGGCCTCTTTCCACACTGTGACCTGAGCTGCCTGACATCAGTTTAAATCACCACTTAATTCAAGGATAATTTTTTTTCAGAAACAGTTAAAAGGCGAAACTATTAATAGAACTACCGGTAGTCCTTAATTATCTTGAGTAATGAAAAGATAGAAGAAAGACAATTCCTGTGAGGATAGGATAAATGAGATCGCAGTATTAGACAGCAATGGTGCTGAGTTGTTATGCTTCTGCATGGACCTGAGTGCTGCCTGATGTGGGTTTATCAGCAGAAGTACCACACTGACCTGCAGATACTGTACTACCTCACCTGAGAACCACAGGGCTGTATGTGTGAAGGCGGCACTGGAGCAAACATGCCCTGTTGCCCTGAGCCAGCTTGGCATGTGACCAGCTCTGCGCATCTGTCTGCACCCTACTCCATTGATAACTTGAATATCCAACCTTGGGTAATTCTGGTGAGAATCTTGCAAGAGAGATGGGAACAGAAAGATGAGCTCTTTGCCAGCTGCACCTCCTATCACACAAGACTATGAACTGCAGCAATGGAGTCTCCTGTTGATTGCAGAAGCATCATTTATTGCAGTGACGACTTTAAACCTGAAGGACTGTAGAGCCCTAGCCTAAGTCTAAATATGTTGTTATTTGTACATTAAAACTTGCAAGTGTATTCTCTGTTCATTGCTCCCTGAGTGATGAAAATGACAAAATACACCAGCTGCAAAGTACAAGTGATTTCTCTGAATCTTTCTGGCATGACAACTGGAGAGATGATTTCTGATGTTCTTGCATGTAGCCATGTCTACTTGAGTTTTTACAGAATTTGCAAATGGCTTTTAAACAGTTACTACTTTACTTTCAAAGGAGTGTATGTATATATAGAAAGTGACAACTAGAACTATGGTCCCATGCTATCTCACACAGGCAAACTTTTTCATTAGTTTCACAATCTCATGTCCTTGCCAAAAGCACATTAATTTTTCATGACTGTATACCCACAGCATCAACATACTACAATCTAGAAGGGTAACCTCCCAAAACAAAACAATCCCTATGTGCACGAAATCCTTCCTTCTATGTGTACCTCAGCTGAGGTCAGTGTCTTGCACATGACACTTTTTAAAGAGAAATAAAGATTTCTCTTAGCCTGTAATTCACTAAATCTTTGAGAAAACCAGGTATTACTTTCAAAGAGTGCACAAGAACCACCCTTGTGCCATCCTCCTGCTCCAAGGAGGATGCAAACAGCATTTGATCCAAGAAAACAATGTAAATTTTGAAAATGCATACGAAAAAGATGGATATTATAATGCTGAATTGGATTTTTGCATCAGACATATCTGGTTTAATAAGACAGCTTCCCAAAAGGTTCTCCTTTGTATTCCAATTATTTTAGTTGTTTAAAGCTGTAAAGTTTTGTTTGTGTGTTGTTTTGGTTTTTTTTTCCCCTAGGGATTTTATCTGTTTAAAGCTATACAGTTGGGTTTCCTGTGTTAGCTAGTGTAAAAGGATATGCTAGACAAGGATATTATATCCCTCCTTATTTAGATGTAAATCAGATTCCAATTCTGTAATACTCTTTAAAAACTCTACATTGAAGTCAAAACAAAAGAAAGTAGGATGATAATAAGGCAAATACATACAGACAAAGTCTAGTACTTTGCAGAAAACAACCATCTATAAAGACATTCAGTAAGATAGAATTAATTGAAAACAGATGAGAGGAAAGAATGAATAAATAAAGCATGAATAAATAAAGGAGGTAATTTGTTACTCCAGAATTTGTAACTGAAGAATTTATTAAGTCTCAAAATAAAAAAATGAAATTATCTATCACCCTATTCACAGACCCTTAGACTTATGAACCACTCAGAGGTAAACAACATCTGACCTCAGTACCAGGGAAGGTCATGGAGCAGGTCATCTCAAGTGAGATTACACACCATATAGAGAATAACCAGGGGATCAGGCTCAGTCAGCATGGGGTTATGAAGGGCAGGTCCTGCCTGAACAACCTGATCTCCTTCTATGACAGGATAACCTGAATATTGGATGAGGGAAAGGCTGGGGATATTGTCTACCTAGACTTTTGAAAAGCCTTTGACACTGTTTTCCACAGAATTCTCACCGACAAACTGGCTGCTTGTGGCTTGGATGAGCACAGGCTTTGCTGGATAAAGCACTGGATGGACGAACAGGCCCAAAGAGTGGTGGTCAATGGAGTTAAATCCAGCTGGTGACTAGTCACAAGTGGTGTTCCTCAGGGCTCAGTGTTGGCACCATTTATGTTTAACATCTTTATTGATGACCTTGATGAAGACAGTGTGGCCAGCAGGAACAGGGAAGTCATTCTGCCCCTGTACACTGCAGTGCTTAGGCCGCACCTCAAGTACTGTGTCCAGTTCTGGGCTCCTCAGTTTAGGAAGGATGTTGACTTGCTGGAGCGTGTCCAGAGAAGGGCAACAAAGTTGGTGTGGGGCTTGGAACACAAGCCCTATGAGGAGAGACTGAGGGAGCTTGGGTTGCTTGGCCTGGAGAAGAGGAGACTCAGGGGTGACCTTATTGCTGTCTACAATTACCGAAATGGGGGTTGCAGTCAGGCAGAGGTTAGTCTCTTCTCCCAGGCAACCAGTACCAGAACAAGAGGACACAGTCTTAGGCTATGCCAGGGGAGGTTTAGGCTGGAGGTTAGGAGGAAGTTTTACACAGACAGAGTGATTGCCCATTGGAATGGGCTGCCCGAGGAGGTGGTGGAATCACCATCACTGGAGGTGTTCAGAAGGAGACTTGACAGAGTGCTTGGTTGCAAGGGTTAGTTGATTAGGTGGTGTTGGATGATAGGTTGGACACGATGATCTTGAAGGTCTCTTCCAACCTGGTTTATTCTATTCTATTCTATTCTAAATAGACCTGGGGGTTCTAATCGACAAGCAACTGAATATGAGCAAGCAGTGTGACCAGGTTGCTAGGAAAGCAAATGGCATCCTGGCTTGTGTCAGAAATGCTGTTTCCAGCAGGAATAGGGAGGTGGTTGTCCTCTTGTACTCCACTCTGTTGAGGCCACACCTCAAGTATTTTGACCAGTTTTGGGCACCTCAGCACTGGAGAGATGTGGAGGTGCTGGATTGAGTACAGAGGAGGGCAACAAAGCTGGTGAAGGGCCTGGAGAATAAGTCTTATGAGGAGCAACTGAAGGAGCTGGGGCTGTTTAGTCTGGAAAAGAGAAGGCTGAGGGAGGACCTCACCCCTCTCTACAACTACCTGAAAGGATGTTGTGGAGAGACTGGGGCTGGTCTCTTCTCGCAGGTAATTAGTAATAGAACAAGCGGTAATGGCCTAAAGCTATGACTGGTTAGGTTTAGACTGGACATTAGGAAAAAAATTTCACAGAAAGAGCAGTCAGGCATTGGAATGGGCTGCACAAGGAGGTGGTTGAGTTACCAACCCTGGATGTGTTTAAAGGTCATTTAGACATGGTGCTTGGGGATATGGATTAGGGATGAATTTTGCAGAGTAGGGTTATTGGTTGGACTTGGTGATCCTGAGGGTCTTTTCCAACCTGGAAGTTTCTGTGATTCTGTGATCACCTATAATCATTGCTGCAGAGTGCCAATGTAAATCCTTGACACACTACACTGCACAATGTACAATGGTGAGGTGTATTTGAGACCAAGTTCGGGAAAAAAAAGAGTTTCAGAAGGTGATTGAGGACAATTAGTCCAGACTGTGTTGATACTGTTTCAGTAACAGTGTGGCTGGAGAGTGGCTGGAGAGTGGCTGGAGAGCAGCCAGGCAGAAAAGGACCTGGGGGTACTGGTTGATAGTAGGCTGAACATGAGCCAGCAGTGTGCCCAAGTGGCCAAGAAGGCCACCAGGCAGCCTGGCCTGTATCAGGAACAGTGTGGCCAGCAGGAGCAGGGAAGTCATTGTGCCCCTGTACTCAGCACTGGTTAGGCCACACCTTGAGACCTGTGTCCAGTTCTGGGCCCCTCAGTTTAGGAAAGATTTTGAGGTGCTGGATCTTGTCCAGAGAAGGGCAACAAAGTTGGTGAGGGGTTTGGAGCACAAGCCCTGTGAGGAGAGGCTGAGGGAGCTGAGGTTGCTTAACCTGGAGAAGAGAAGGTTCAGGAGAGACCTTATTGCTGTCTACAACTACCTGAAGGGAGGTTGTAGCCAGGTGGGGGTTGGTCTCTTCTCCCAGGCAATCAGCACCAGAACAGGAGGACACAGTTTCAAGCTGTGCCAGGAGAGGTTTAAGCTGGACATTAGGAAGAAGTTCTTCCCAGAAAGAGTGATTTGCCATTGGAATGAGCTGCCCAGGGAGGTGGCAGAGTCACCATCACTGGAGGTGTTTAAGAGGAGACGGGATGAAGCCCTTGGTGCCATGGTTTAGTTGATTAGATGGTGTTGGATGATAGGTTGGACTTGATGACCTCGAAGGTCTTTTCCAACCTGGTTAATTCTGTCCTGTTCTGTTCTGTCCTATTCTATTCTATTCTATTCTATTCTATTCTATTCTATTCTATTCTAAACTCACCACAAAACCCACACTACTTCTATGATGATATTTTGGTAAACATTTTCAACAACTTTTAGCCCCACAAAGAAATAAACAAATATGCACTGTATAGCTCACACAGAGAACAATCTGGGGCTTACCTGGACTTCTAGTTAAATGTGGAATAGATTTCCAAATAATACAGATGAAGCTGAAATTTTTTAAGCTAATATCCAGTAGCCTGTAACTCCTCTGATAGCTTCACAGACTGTTACATAGAACCATGCATTTTGCTCTTTTCCAACCCCTACATTCCTTAAGACAGAACCTTAAATTATTTCTTGAATATTCTGCAATTATTTGAGAGACAAAATCATAGAATCATAGAACTGTTTAGGCTGGAAAAAAACCTTTAAGATTATCAAGTCCAACCATTAACTTAACAGTATGACGTCTGCTGCTAAATGATGCAATTCAACCCTAAACAAGGAGAGACGGAACCAGCTGCAACCAAGTCTTGGTTGTGGGCCATTTTTTCCCCAAGGTTAGTATTTTGTGCCAGGAAATAAAATAATTTGAAGTAGCTGAAAATATTCCAGTCAGAATAGAAGACATATGATAATATCTACTTTAATGTCTCAACAGGAAATGCTACTAGTTAATTATCGATCTTGTCACAGGTCATCGCCTCCCTTCACTACTACATTCTCCTTTAGCCTTGACTTAAGATTGCTACTGTAACTGACCTGCCTTTTAAATAACCTTCTCTTCCTTCATATATCAAAAGCCTTGAAAAGAAAATTGCAATTTAAAATGTCATTAAAACTGAAGAGGGGACATTGTTGGGTGCAACAACAGAATTATTTTTGTTTATTAGATATACTCTGGTAACATCAATCAATAACAGAAGCTAATCTGCTGGAATGGTATATTCAACATACAGAATAAACAACTGACAATGCTGTAACACACGATTAAATCCAGGGTCATATACATTGGTCTTTAGAAATTGCTACCTAACCTGCTGAATCCTTGAAGGGAACACCTCTAAATAAACACTACAGGGAGTGTAAGTTACTAATCACTTTTGTTATAAAGTTGGATGGATAAGCTTAGAAATTTAAGCCCTCCTGCACTTTAAAGGGTATAGGCTTAACATAAGCATAGCTCATGTTAATTTGTGCAAAACCATACACCAACACACGCCAAAACGAGCACAAAAATACTTTAACTGATTAATCCATTCAAATCTCAACCAAAACAACATAAGCAATGCCATCTTCACATATCTTCAGGTATTATGGTTAAAACACTGTGCTGCGTGTCACTTGATTCCATTTTTATACAACCACTGCATGTTACTGACAAATTACATATATCATGTCAAGATGAAGAATTAAAGTAACCTAATGATGGGCTAATACACTTTCCAGTACAATTCAAAATCTATTTCCTGTGTTCAAACAGCAGAAATACTGTTTATAACAATTACTGTCAAATTTCTTCCATCCAAATGTGTTAAATAATATTTTATACATAATAGCTCTTCTCAGCTGTTGGTATAATGTAATGGACTGCCAGCCTTAGGTAAAAGAAGGGGGTGACTGCTGTCCATTCTGGTTGCTAGACTGAAGATGGTTCTACTAAAATAAGTAATATAGTACATATAAACCCAAACCCACCATGAGGATATCTATTGTTGCCATCATATTCTATTGCAGTTCACAAATGCTTTTCAAGTGTGGGAAGCCAAAGCAGTAGTTTAGTTGGCCTTCACATCTATGTGGAGCCTGGAGTGTGTAAGTAATGTACCTTGGAACCATGTGAGGAAGGATAGGTGTTAAGAGATAACGAAATGCTGTATCGTTGAAGCAGGTGGGAAAAGCACTTGGGGGAAAAAAACATCTGTTAGAATAAGATGAAACAGTGGGTTCAACGGTGGCTGTGGAAAAGTTAAGTAAAGCATGTACAAACCTCTCAATAAATAGCTACTGGCTCAGTAGATCGAGGCCGTTCTGGCCCACTTATGGCAGTGGCTACCGCCTTGCAACCTGGTCTCTCACTTTGTATTTCAGCTCACCATGGTGGGACTGGCTGGCTTGGGCCCACTATATTTTCACAATTCTCATGAACAACCCTACATTCAAGACTAAGTAGAATAAAAAGTGTTTGTGCACAGAGTTTCTCAAACATCCTTTAGAATTTATTCTGTTATATATAACCACACACTATTTTAATATTTCAGTACTGTAAACAAGAACCTTTCTTTCCAGTAACATTTCCAGCAGGAAACAACGTATCAACAATCTGTACCCTCCAAAATGCTTTCAGTCATCCATCTTCTTCTTTTTAAACCCACAGGACCCTAACAGTGGGTGTCACAAAAGAAATTCTCAAAAATAAATGAATGTGTACAGAGAAAGGGCTTCAATGACTGTACAAGTGGAACTGAGCTCAGAAGTAAGAAGTTTTCCACTAGAAAGGGAATACTTTAGCTGTTCTCTGCTGGTTTTCTAACAGAAGCCATCTATTTAAGGCTAGCTTTTTCTGCATCTTCTACCTAGCACGCTTGACTCGTGTACCAAACTTGCTTAGGAATTACTAACCTCAGGTTCCCATTAGGGAGTATGTTGCAGCTACAGTATGCTAGCCAAAATATGAAACAATGCTGCTATGTTCATGTATTTTATCATAGTCCTTAGTGCTATCCTGCTTCTTTCATAGAGTCACTCATGTCTTCCTTTTGCCTTACACAGCAGACCTGATGGCAAAATGTTTCTGGGTCCAAGAAATGCATTACTGCAAGACCTGTTGTTATAAATTCAAGCAAACAAAAAACGAACAAAAACAGGGTGGGGGGAAAGGCACTGTTTTCATCAATTTGATTGACATAATATGTGTAAAAATAGTAATCTTCTCCACTGTGCCTCAAATGTTCATCAAGTAAAGACAGTAAGAGTAGTTAAATAAAAATGAAAGAAATGGCATTTTGAGGAATTCCCGGTAAGTTCCTTATGCCACCACAAATCTACTGGTGACAGTTGAGATAAGGCACTTTGATTCATGACCACAAAACTAAAAGACACAAGAAAGAAGACACTAAACAGAGACCTGGGCAGTAAGAAACTGAAGTTAACTTTAAATCTTAAGTATTAGCATAAGCTATATATCCAAGGCAATACTTGGAGGTACTCATCTCAGCCTTGTTGGGCTTGCATGGAGCAGTGCTGACTGCAAAACCAGCATTCAATAAAATGAATGATGAATAAATATTCAATAAATATTATGATGAATAACAGTCACTGACTGTAAATACAGACACACTTCTAGATGCATCCTGATACTGTTTGGGTGTCACTGGACTTACATATTCAGTATAGTATACTATAGTATGGTATAGTGCAGCATAGCGTAACATAGCATAGCATAGCATAGCATAGCATAGCATAGTATAGTATAGTATATTCTGGCCTCTTCTCTGGAGGAAAGAAGAAAAAGGGTATTCACAAAAGTAAGATTAAAACACAGCTCAGTTTAATCAAGTCCCACCCCCTGGACCTCTAAAACTTTCCAAATGAATGCTAGAAGCAGTCATTCTCATTAAAAACAAGACTCTTCACAGATAAAGGGAAAAAAAAAAAAAAAAAAAAAAAGAAGACGGAAGCTCTATAAGCCAATGATTTGAAGTGTACTATACACCTGGACATGCTTTCATACTACATTTGCAGCAGTTGGCATAAGCCAAACTCACACATTGTCTTTAGGGCTCTTTGTCTCACAGTATTTCACAGAACATCCATTTTTTGGAACAGTGGATGTGATATTTTCTTGTGCACTCTCCTTGGTAGTTCTGCTTTCATATGTAGCTCTGCAGCAAGCTCCAATGATCTTTCTAACCATCTTGTAATCATGATCGCTGCCAGTAGTCTTGGGAGCAGAATGAGAACAAGGCAAAAGTCACAGATTTTCAAATCAGATGCTGAAGAACTTTGAGATGCATCTCAAAGGAGAGACATGAGAATACATACAACAATCCATTGTGGAAATGGATCCAGGAACCACTTTCCTGAAGCTTGTGAAGATAGTATGTTGAATAGCCTAATAGCAGAGTCTTCAGCAGCTCTTCCCTGCCCACCCTTTTAGCAGGTTCAGATACTGAGGCCAGCAAGGCCCATTATGATAATCTACCTTGACTTTCTGTATAACACGTTCTACAGCATTTAATGCTGAAATTCCTGAAATAGCCCATAACTTTTTGATTAAGTCACATCATTCAAAAAGATTGTCAATCTTAAAATATCTGAAAACATTTATATACCTATTCATAAATTATTTCAACAGTTAATTGCCTTTATTGTTAAGCATTGTGTCTTGGTTCCTGTCTAAATTCATCTTGTTTAAACTTTCTGTTTCCTTTTGCTTCTTGCAATGCCTTTGCAGCTGAGAAGTATTCTCAACACCAAAACAACCTACCTGTGCAAAATTTGCAGTAGGAAAAGGAAATAGGTATCTGGGGAATGTAAAATGGAGGTAGTTTTGTGGAATCCAGTGTTTCCACCTAAAGAAACACAAACTTTTGCATCTTTTAGCAAATAATTTATACTTACTTAAAACAACTGACTATTGCTGGACAGTGAGAGTGATAAGTGTGCAAGTAAGGGAAAGGAGGAGAAAGAATTTCTACTCTATTCCAGCAGTGTTCAACTTTATATGTCACTCTTCATACTTGTGGCTTACTCATTTCTAATTCTCTCTTTCTTGTATACAATTCACAGCAGAGCATCAAGTTTTTGTTCCTTAGTTCAAACAAACTACACAGCCCTGTCCTTAAAGGAAAAGCTATAGAAAAGACATAATTTTATAATGTGCAGAAGGGCAAAAACAGAGAGGTTTTGTATATTGCAGGGTGGATACAAGCAAATGAAAGAATTCATACACATTAAGTATTTTGTGCATTTTATTAAGATCTACTGCCTTATTATATAAATTTTTCTATATAATATGTTAACAGTTTATATGTCATAATAAAAGTTCTCAGCATTCCCACAGGAATCTGCATTTCCCTAAAACCCCAACCACTATAACTAATGCTCCAAAGCAGCACATAAAATAATGGCAAATGTAATACTGTCTAAGTAGAATGTACATATCACAGAGAATAGCAGTTTCCTTGTACTATCTGCACAGGCAAATATCAGAGATTCTCACTTTCAGATGTATTAAAACTGGTATGTTTCTCTCTTCATGTGGTATGTTAATGAAGAACCTCAATGAAATGAAGTCAGCGGGATTCAGAATCTTGCACTTAGGGAAGGATGACCTCCCTATTTTCTGCACCAGTTTTGAGGAAGGAATGATGTGGCTTAATGAATGTGTTAACTGCTTCTTAGTCTGGCACCACCTATTGTGTATTTTCTGTACTGTAGATCATTTGGATGTCAGTCTGGTAAAATGGGTTTTGTCCAAAAAAAAGATGCCATGATAAATGAAGAAATCTCATTAACTCGAATGGTCATCTCAGTGAGAAATGCATTTATTCTGATTTGGAACAATGCAGTCTTAACAAAGTAAAGATTATATTTTTATAGTGTTTTTTTTTTTCTTTCTTTTCTTCTCTTTCCCCCTGACTGAAAACATTATTGCTACTCCAGGTCTTACTGGATGCCTCTCATTTTGCTGTAAGTGCACTAGCTTTAAGTAGTTCTTCACTATACCTAGAACAGAAAGGCTGAATTCCATGGTATCTACTGTTTTGCTTTGCTTTGTTTCTACTGCCTTTTAACCATGCTGCTCACTGCACCTTCAAATTCCCTCTTTTGAGCACTTTGCAGCTCAGAGTGGGAACAGTGAACAACAGTATGTCACAGTGAACAGTGAACACTGAAAGCATGTCAGCTTTCAGGGCAACACATTTAAAGAAAGTATGAGTATAAATTCAAATTTACTGCTGCCACTGAAGAATGATCCACTGTGTTGCTACTGTCTATTTGGGTGATCACAGCCACACAAAGGTCTCAAAGTGCAGATCTTACCCTAAGTTTTCTCATATGTATGGCAGCATCTGTTTGGCTCTTATTCCCAAAGTCTCAGATTTCTTTGTGCTGTATTTTCTCTATTATGATCAAATAACAGTTACTTCATGTTTCAAGTGGCAGACTTTTTTTCCCCCCTCTTTCTGTTGAAAGTTTTCAACTGTAGTTTGATTATAACTATTATTTTACTAGTTTAGCCCACTGGGTAGTTCAGTAACACAGCTGAGTTGGACACTATGGTCCATTAAAATTATTACCCTGCTTATTTCTGTTAGCAAAAATACCTGTCACTATCTCCATACTCTTTTAACTACCACCACTCCTGAGAAAGCCTGGTTCTTAAAGTTCTTTCTTTTGTAGGGTGACCACACTCCCCGTAATAGCACCCAACTTCCTCAGCCCTACTGTCCCTACCAATTCACTCCAACTTGGTGCCAGCACTGTAGTCTCATTTTCTATAGTATCATGAATGCTTTCTATCTGTTTCCTTTGCCTTCACTTCTTGAGGTGTTGTGACATTGCCATTTTCTGCATTTCACTGCAGGAAGATACCACAAATGCTGTGTAACTAAGTAACAAATCCAAGAGCAACCTGGCAGCAGTAAGCCAAAAAGTGTCATCCATTTTCATGGACTACCAGACAGACTAATAGATCAGAACATGCATTAGAGTATACAGTCCAACTTCAAGTTCCCTTTAACATTGTGGAATTGTCAGTTGGAATTTGTCTGCTTACACCTTTCACCCTTTGCTTTTGGTTTGGTTTGTTGGGTTTTGTGAGTTTTGTTTTTTGTTTGGGTTTTATCATGGGATATAGTTGAATTGGGTTCACAGTTTTTATTTTCGATGTGACAGTTCTGATTAACTACATTCCTCACCTTTCACTCTAATTATTTTTTCTTCCAAAAGTTATAGAATCACAGAAAATATCTAACTAGAAGGGAGCTCCACAATCACCCAGTCCATCCCAGCACTCAAGGGTGGACACTAAAACATGTCCCTTTGCGCCAGGTTCACACAATGCTTAAACATCTTGAGGGACAGTGACTCCACCACTGCCCTGGGCAGACTATTCCAATGTTTGATAATTCTCTCCATGAAGAAATATTTCTTAAAATCCAGCATGAACCTCACCTGGCACAGCTTCTAACTAGTCTGACAGGCTTGACACCAAGGTCTCCACTCAGTCTCCTTCACACTGAACATCCCCAGCTCCCTCAGATGCTCCTCAGAGGCTATGTGCTCCAGGCCTTTCACAAGCCTTGTTGTCCTTCTCTGAATACACTCCAGCCTCACCAGTGCTGAGTACAGGGGGATGATCACCTCCCTGTTCCTGCTGGCCATGATGTTGCTAACACAAGCCAGGATGCCACTGGCTTTCTTGGCCACCTGAACATACTGCTGACTCATACTTAGTCAACTGTCAACTGATACCCCAAGGTCCCTCCCTGAGCTGCAGCTTTCTAACCACACAAGTCTATAGCATGGGATTGTTGTGGCCCAGGTGGAGGACCTAGCACTTGGACTTGTTGAACTTAAAACAAATAGTGGACTATTGAACTTAAAGATGTTAACCCAGTTTCAGAATGAACTTACAAAACAAGTTATGAAACAAATACAATTCTTGATCTAGAAGTAAACAGTGACTTAGAGCTGCCAGTGTGGGGGCTTGCAGAATCACCCTGAGAGCACAAAGCAAGCTACACTCAAGCTGTTTACTTTATGCTACCAAACTCTGAAATGAGTTTGATTTGAAAAGGCTACAGGGTACATGGTTACCTCATAACATCCCACAATACAAGGACAAAGCAAGGGTTGGTCTCTTCTCCCAGGCAACCAGCACCAGAACAAGGGGACACAGTCTCAAGCTGTGCCAGGGGAGGTTTAGACTCGAGGTGAGGAAAAAGTTCTTCACTGAGCGAGTAATTCGTCATTGGAATGGGCTGCCCAGGGAGGTGGTGGAGTCACCGTCCCTGGAGGTGTTCAAGGGGAGATTGGACATGGCACTTGGTGCCATGGTCTAGTCATGAGGTCTGTTGGAACAGGTTGGACTTGATGATCCTTGGGGTCTCTTCCAACCTTAGTTACTGTGATACTGTGAATCTGGGTGCACAGAGAAGAACTCACCATCAACACAGAAGAAAGTCATCTACGAACTGCAAAACAGCTGTCCCAGTCCACAAGTGACATGGCCTAATACACTAAAGTATTTCACTAAGATATTAATTAAAAAAATATAAAGTCATATCACAACACTATTTCAACTGCATGTCTAATGGATTTTTTTTTTTTTTTAGCTTTTTGGTTTGGCTTTTAAAACAAGTCCTGATTAAAAAAAAAAAAAAAAAGAAAGAAAACCATTCTGTTTGTCTCAGCTACAGCTTGCCCCTCTCCTTATCCCCTTTAAATACAAAATCCACCTACAAGGTTACAGGAAATACTGAGAACTTTAAGCTGGTCTCAAACACATTTATCTTTTGCTTTTTTGCTGAAGAACTATCACAAAATATCAGGGTCAAAGGACTGTAAGGACAAGATCAAACAGAATGGCCAGGACCTGAGAGAACATTATATGTATTTTGAAGACTGCAACAGTGAAACCTCCAAAGTGAATGAAGATTCTTCTGTTTGAATATAAACTGGCTGAGGCCAGAAGCCAAAATAACCAAACAGACTAACAGTGCTTTTACAGTAAATTATGCAATTTCACAGCTGTAGATCCCATTACTGGATGACATCATACTTTTGAGCTAATGCTTGAAACTCCTGGCTGAAATCTACTATTGTGAGCATACTGTCAACAAGTCTGTAGCAAAGGTGTTCTGAAATCTTAACCTACATTTTATTGTTCACCATTAAATGCACAGACTACTATAAATTAGTGAAATATGGTAACATAAAAGCTCATTACTCAGAAAATGAAGTACTAGAGAAGTGAAGACTCCAGGGGGACCTGATAGCTGCCTTCCAGTGCCTGAAGGGATCCTACAGGAATGCTGGAGAGGGTAAGGGTGTCTAGCGATAGGACAAGAGGGAATTGTTTGAAGCTGAGGGTGAGTAGGTTTCAACTGGAACTTTAGACTGGAAGAAGTTCTTCAGCACAATGGTGGTGGGACTCTGGAATAGGCTGCCCAGGGACGCTATAGATGCCTACTCTCTGGGGGTATTCACGGCCAGATTGGATGACCCTTTGAGCAGCCAAGTCTAGCTGAGAGGCATCCCTGGAGGTTGGAGTAGACAATCTGTAAGATCCCTTCCAACCTAAGCCATTCTATGAGTCCATGATACATGCCTGTTGAAGGTCTATAAAAGGATATTTTAATGTTCAATAAGTGGAGCGATTAAAGTATTGATAATTTTATTAATCATAAAAATCCCACAGAAAACACTAATTAAAACCTATTTACAGGTTCGAGGTGTTCGGTTGTGGAACAGATCCCTCACCAGCAGGGACAAGTAACAATTTAAGCAATATGTACAAAAATCCAGAAACAACAAACAGCACTTTAAACTGTAAAGAAAAGGAACCTCGGCAATGCAGCCGACGATTGCCCACAACGGGGGGGGGGGAACTCCAGAATTCCCTAAGGCAACAGACCTTCAATAGATGCTTATAAAAATCAGATATTGTAATTACTCACTGATCCTGACACCTCCTGGCACACAGTAAGATCTAGACAAACCAAGATGGCGTCAACCACGTGGAAGCTACAGGAGCATCGTTTCACTTTCTGTTGGTGTCTGCAGCTTATTGCAGATCTTTATTCCCAAAAGATCTGTAGCTGAAAACTTTGTAGAGAGGAGGTTTCTCGGCTGTAATCCTTTTGTAGCAGCGCTTGCTCCTTGCTCCAGTCAAACGAAACTGTCCCGGGGACTCAGCTCCTCTGGGGTTTCACCTCTTGGCCCGGCAAGACGCGTGTTTGTCCTCTGGGCTTTACAACGCTGAGGCAGCGAGGGGTCTCTGTTGTCTTGTCTGGGTAAACTGGAACACAGTTCAGCTTCCAAGCGAAGCTTGTGCTTCCTTCCAGAGGGTGTACAACTGCAAGACAACCCTCTGGCTCTTTGGGCTGGTACTCATAGATTTCCTGAGGCAATAATGGCCCGTAGCAACACAGATCTAGGGGTAAAACCCTGGTATTGCAACCTATAGCAAGCAACCTATAGCAAGCCTTCTTTTCAAACGTGGCCAAAAGCACACCCACCTGGCTCATTCTGGCTCTGAAACATGTTCAGGCAAGCCTAAAGAACCAGATCTACTAACTCCTGCCTCATTGTCTGATTCAGAGTCATTTTGAGGCTTTTTTGTCCATTCAGGACAATGCTACACAGAAAATATAAATAAACAAATCACCATAAATGCTTTACATCCAGTTAGTACTTGCTGCATATGTTGACTGAGAAGACAGAAAAGACAACTGCCTTCAAAAAACAAATTGTACTGCAATTACACCAAAAGAGGAATATATTAATGAAATCCATGGAACATATTAATCAGAGAATATCTAATCAGGAAACTGTGACTCAACAAGACAACATTTACTCATCATATAAACAGTCCACAAGGGGTCACATAAAAGGGATCATGAGAACAGACTGTAATATAGTAGCCACTCCCTCTAAAAAGAATTTTCAGTAAGTGTTTGCACAACTTATGTTTTCTGTTGATAAGTACACTACATACAGCATTCACTGGCTGTCACAGAAAGAAAACATACTATAGATTGTCATCAATGCTTGTAACACAGCGATCACAACTGATTGAATTCAGGAAAATAGAATAGAATAGAATAGAATAGAATAGAATAGAATAGAATAGAATAGAATAGAATAGAATAGAATAGAATAGAATAGAATAGAATAGAATAGAATAGAATAGAATAATAGAATAAAATTAACCAGGTTGGAAGAGACCTTTGAGATCATCGAGTCCAACACCATCTAATCAACTAAACCATGGCACCAAGCACCCCATCAAGTCTCTTCCCAACACCTTCAGTGAGGGTGACTCTACCACCTCACTGAGCAGCCCATTCCAATGGCCAATAACTCTTTCTATGAAGAACTTCTACCTAACATCCAGCCTAAACCTCCCCTGGCACAGTTGTTCTGGTGCTAGCACATAAGACCCTTAATGGGAAGCTTGTGAGTTCAAGCCTGCAGTGGGCACTATTGTCCTCCCTACTCTAGTCATGGGGTCTGTGGTGACAGGTTGGACTCAATGATCTTTGAGGTCTCTTCCAACCTTGGTGATACTGAATACTGAATAGTTGCCCCCACCTGGCTACAACCTCCCTTCAGGTAGTTGTAGACAGCAATAAGGTCTCCCCTGAGCCTCCTCTTCTCCAGGCTAAGCAACCCCAGCTCCCTGAGCCTCTCCTCATACAGCTTGTGCTCTAAACCCCTCATCAGCTTTGTTGCCCTTCTCTGGACACATTCTAGCAAGTCAACATCTTTCCTAAACTGAGGAGCCCAGAACTGGACACAGGTCTCAAAGTGTGGCCTAACCAGTGCTGAGTACAGGCGCACAATGACCTCTCTGCTCCTGCTGGCCACGCTGTTCCTGATACAGACCAGGCTACCATTGGCCTTCTTGGCCACCTGGGCACACTGCTGGCTCATGTTCAGCCTACTATCAACCCTTCTCCCTTCGAATCTAGTTTAAAGCCCTGTCAATGAGACCTGCTAACTCCCTTCCTAGAATCTTTTTCCCTTTGAGGGATAGGCCATTCTCATGTGCTGAGATCTTTCTCCTCCTCTAGGACAGATGTACTCCATCTATTGCCATACATACCTGGTGCCATACAAAGTTCCCCAAGATCAAAAAGCCCAAAATTCTTTTGGTAGCACCAGCCTCTGAGCCACTTGTTGATTACAGCTGCTGACCTGTTCCTTTTGGTATTCCCTCCTGCAACTAAGGGTATTCCTGAGCCTAATACAGTGTTTTACTGTGACTACACATTTAAGAGTATACAATTAATTTATGTGTGAAGTATACTTTCTACTTTTTTGACTTTAACTTTAGAAGGAGAACACTTCTTAGAGTTTAAATGAGAAAAAAAATGGAGGAACTGAATATGTAAGGATGTTAAAGAAAAGAGATTCAAGGAGAAAGGAACATAGCACTAAGAAAAGGGCAACAACATGGTACAATACTGCTTAGCCAGACTAACGTTTAATGTCCATTACATAAACACCTCTTGTCATGAACTGAGCTGAACCTGCTGCTGTTACTCATACCATGCTGTGGTCATGCCAACTTAAAAAAAAATGCTAACTGGAGCAAAGTATTACGGGGCTTGAAGTTCAGATTGCAACATGGGAGGCTTCCTGTTACCGTTACTACTTCTCTGTTCTGGGCTCCTGGGTGCTGACTTCTTTTTCTCAGAGATAGTGGTGAGGTGTGTGGGAGTCGGGTAGCTGCTGGTTTTGCCTTTCTGTTTCATGCTGCTTTTTTTTCTTTCCTGTATTTCACTGGTTTTTATGCAAATGAGCTAAGCTAAGGTAATAATGCATTGTATAATTAGATTAATTAGATTATTAGCAAAGGTAGTTATGCATTGTGATTATATCTCCTGTCATATTAAACTCTTACCCAGAGTTTTGTGTGTTATTTTCCCCCTCACTTTTGTGTTGGGGGGAGTAGGCAGGTTAGCCCTTGTTCTAAACTGTTACACCTCTGAATAATATGAACCCCTACATGCTACAGTAAAGAAGATATTAAAGTCCTAAGGATTCTCACACACACACATAAACACACATACAAAAGACAGAAAAACAAATAGGCTGACTAACAATATATTTTGGAAAGAGGTAAAACCCCTGTCACATTCATCAGACTATTTTAATTTCCAGGAGTTTTCAAGACTGAACACTAATGTATCTTTCTAGGTTTACCCTATTCATAAACAGAACAAGAGTATTTAGGACAACATCTGCCTGAATTTACCACCAAATGTTCTCTAAAGCCACAGTTTGTAAATAAATCTCCTTTGGTTTAAAAATTAAGATAACTGATCTCCTCTAGATCTAACTTCCAATGGTGTCAGTATCCAACAAGGACAAAAGCATAAATGTACTCTAACACACATTTTGAAGCACTTTATTTCTTATCTGGAGACTGTGGCAACAAACAAATGTGTTATATTTTATCACCCCAAGGTTTATTTTACTTATCTGCACTGATTACTTTTCAGTCCCATTAAAAAGAGTCATTAGCCAGACTGTTTTATCCAGATTTGTTTCAAGGGAGTCTAATCTTTATATAATCGGATGTTTTGCTGTGTTGGTTAGATTTCAGATTCTAAAAAGAGGAGGTTATGTCCTATGTCCTTTCCACCTTCCTAACATTTTCACCTTACTACACAATTTAAAACCGCAAAAGGGTTTGACTATAACAATATAGCTAATTGTGATAAGAAAGCCCAGAGAAAGGGATGCTATTTTATTGTGTTATCATTAGGCACCAGAGATTCAAATCTCACAGTGAAGAAAAAAAAAAAGGAACCTTTTTTGCACTGTTCCCTTTCCCGAAAGAAGAGCTTGCAGAATCCTCCTTCTTATAGGAGCTTTCTAAGTGCAGTCCTTTAGCCTTGATGTAGTAGGGTTGAAATTTTCCCCAATATTAAATTTGCCAGACCAGCCCAGTTGGAAGCAAATGGAGCTGTATTTACAAGCAAAACTACAATCTACAATGGCGTGCAATGAATATGTATAAAATATACAGTATTTACAATATTTACAATTAATAAACAGCAGAAGAACCCCCCTGGCCAAAAATCAGGGAAGCTAATAGCTTCTCCACTCCCTGACCCCCTCCTTACATCCCTGGACACAAAGGGACAAGTGAAAGTGCAAGGAGACATTAGAACTTAGTCAAATCAATGCAGCCAAGTTCAAGCAGTAGCAAGTTAGTATCTCCCAGAGTGAAGAAGCCACGAGAGAAAGTCTACCAAACTAATTCTTATGGTAGATACTTCTCCAATGGGATTTTTTAGAACTATCATTATTGTCCTTTTTACACCCCAAAGTGATTTACTTACATTCTGTTCAAGATCTGTGGAAAATTTTAAAGGTACAGACTAAAACTACAACAACACTATATATAGCATTATTGTAAGAGGAATCAGATTGACTACCCATGTTGGTTTGGTTTGGCTTTTTTCACTCAGTCTCAAACGGATAATCACATCTGCTTTGTTGTCAAATACAGATGATGAGCATGATACCCACTACTTACTGCAAAAATAAATTATTTTATAAGTAGATGATCCAAGTAAACAGAATTTTCATGGACACAGAAACCACACAACATTTGTGACACAAATGGTTCCCCTGGGTAATTCCTTATGCAACAAACAAGCTTATCCCAGATGTTTTTAATTTCCCCCTGCTCAGGTACAAAGCAGTCAGTTTCACAGCAAGGAGCAGAAATTCATATCAATCACTGAAGTGGCTTAAAGAGCACGTAAAATGCTCCCACTCTATGCACTGTATATCTATGACATCAAATACATCTGCCAACTGCATGTCACAGAATGGAACCTGCTGAGTTAAGCTCCAATAATCCTACTGTTACTCTGCTTTTTCAAGCATCTGACAATCACAGCTCTTCTCCTTCATTATTTAATTCATCTAGGCATGCGGGTCTTCAGGAATGACCAGCATCCTGGCAGTAGATGACAACATGTTCCAACAATACATGTTGGATATCGAAACACTGACTATTTTGTTGTGCTCCAAAGGTTTCTCAGACAGAAAAAAAAAAAAAGAAGAAAAAAGCCAGGCTATGGAAATTTCAGTTATTTACATGAACCGAAATAACAAATGAGACAAAATGACATCTTGCTCTGCCTTCCAGGAGAGGCAATGGCCCTTCAGTGCAATGTGGAATTCCAATTCATTGAGAACAGAGACCTTGATAAACCATGTTGCACTTAGTAACAATTAGCTTAAGCTATTAAAAATACTCCCAAAGAATCTTAAAAAAAAAGCTTTATAGATAATAATGAGCCCTAACAAGATTATTAGCAATAATACTACTGCAGAAAATACTGCCTCTGTGAAAGCATATATAATAGGAAAAAAATGTTTGATAGAGGAAAAGGGAACAAAAGGAGTGGAAAAGCAGAAAAAACATCAAGGTCGGATGAGGCGGAGGTGTCATGTTATTTGGCAATGAGTTGAATTAATTTTCTCCAAGCTACATCTGCTTTGCCTGTGACAGCTCCCTGTCTCAAACTTTTCTCTCCTACCAAGGCAGGGGAGTGAACAAGCAGCTGGGTGGGAGTTTGGTCCTTAGCCAAGGCTAACCTACCACACTGTGTCTAATGCTTTACAAGCAGCTTCCAGTTTCACAAGGGCAACTACCACAGTAATAATGCCCGAACACTATTTTGGCATGAAAACCTTCTACATTCCAGACACAACAACGTATTTCATCACAGGGTCCTTTTTGACCTAATTTTCTAATTTTGTCTGGAGAGAGCTGCCAGGAAACCAACTGCCAAGAACACAAAGCCAGTAAGCTGAAGTAAAACCTGAACTGATGATTCCAGACTATATCAGCACAAAACTCATTCTGAATAAATCCACAGTTTATTTAGCTACATGACCATGACCAATAGCTGCATCTGACCAAAGATTTAAATTTCCCCAACTAATTTCATTTTAGGATGAAAGTATAAATTGAATTCAATTTAGTAAAAAATGTAGTAAAAAGTTCAGTTTACATCTTTTTAAGTATGCCTTTTGAGTGATGGCTGATCTTTCAATCATGAAAATATGCAAACCTGCAGAACATTTCTTCAGAGACAGAATTCAGTGACACAAAGTGACAGATTAAAACCTAATATTTGTTCCTTAATTATTCTAGAAAATAGCTTTTCAGTCAGCCAAGCTTCAGCAGCATTCATATTTTAACACCTCAAAACCATTAGAAAATAATAATCCTCAAATGGTTACATGGATTTAATGCTCTAGGCCTAACAAAACAACAGTTGCCTAATGGCCATCAAAAGACATTAAAAAACCCAAAGAACAAGCTCAACAATCAACCTTCCCAGAGACATACTCTACTCTTTCCTTTCCAACACATGACAGCTGTAGGTAGCACAGTGATAATCAGATTATAGGGTATGTGAAGATATCAAGACAAAATGCAACGTTTGGGAGCATTGAGGCATACAAGTTTTCTCTATTTTTAGCATTGTTATTTTTTTTCCCCTGAAGTCAGAGGGCACCCAGGTGCAAAAATCATTCTTCTTAAGATGCTATAATCAATGTACATCAGAAAGTATTTACAAAGCCACTTAGGCCAGTGAGCACAGTCCTTTGTGTTTCTCAGACACTGAAAGTCATGACAAAGCATGCAAATGAGAAGAGTATTGAACATCCAGAGAACAGGTCACAGAAACATGGCATCAAAAAGAGAAGAGATACCAATATGTAACATGAGTTCTGCGCATCATCATTCTTTTTCATTACTAAACCCATGGCCTCATTACTTCACAGGCTGAAAAGGGAAAAAAGAAAGCCACAAGAGTTTGGAAATCCAGGTGCAATCACCAACTTCCAAAAATACTGGTAATACTACTTTCAAACAATTCAAAAGTCTAAATGAGAAAGAGTAGAAAATAATTTCTACGGCAAACACTATCACAAATCCTATTTGAGATACAACCCTAAAATTTACACCCTTTTCTTTTCCTTTAGAAAAAGCCAAGGTGAAACGTGCTGTTTGATGCAAAGAGATGTTTCTTGTCTCTGTGGTGGATTGGTGAAGTATTAATACTAAACTGTAGCATGAATGAGGAAGAGAAAAAAAAGTTAGCAAAAGGAACCTTGGTTAAAAAGGAAATAAACTTCCTAATGAGGTTATAATGAGGTTATATCTCTCCCTCAGAGAAGATTCCTAAAAAGAATTTAAACATTTATCTGGAATAACATAGGAATTGATCCTGCAAACATGAGTTGTTGACCTTGTGAGGTCTGCACAATCCTGACTTTTCCATGAGCTAGTGTCAAAAACTTCCTCTGTTGAGGCCAATGGCAGTGAATATATGTGATAATTGTCTTGTGGAAGAATTGGTAAAACATAGATAGAATCTTTGTTGCTTATTGAAAAAAAAGGACAAAATAAAAGTATTTCTTTAATTTAGCCAGTTCATACCCTACAATGCTATTGCCTTTACAAATACAGATTTCAGAAGACAGATCACATGTGGTATGCTGACCATGATGTTTAAATGAAGCTAACCAATTGTAAAAGAAAGTTTTGAAACATATTTTGTATGGTGACACCTTAGCTTGAGTATTATCTTCAGTTTTGAGCCTAATTTTAAATTAAGGTATCAACAATCTACAAAGGTTGGGGGAAGAATAAGAACAGCTCATGCTGGAAACACGATCTAGCTTTAGAAAACAGAAAGAACTACAATGAATCACAGAATGGTAGGAGTTGGAAGGGACCTCCAAAGAGGTCCAAGCTCCTTGCTAACACAGTTACAGCCAAATCATGCTGCACAGGAATGTGTCCAGGCAGGCGCTCAGAGAAGGAGAGTCCACAAGCTCCCCAGGCAGCCTGCTCCAGTAATCCATCAGCCTCAAGGTAAAGAAGTTTCTCCTTAAGTTCAAATGAAATCTCCTGTGTTCTAGTTTGTACCCATTGCCCCTTGTCCATTTACTGGAATGAGTGAAAACATGGCAGAAACCTTCCAGTATTTAAAAACTCATTATCAAGAATGTGTTTCTGAATTTCTTCTCATATCTATTTGGCCTCTAGGAAAAGGATATGAGGAATGGGATCTGATTTGCAGGAAGGTTGTTTCAGTCACACATTAGAAACAGGCCTTTATATATACAGTGGGAAAAGAGTGACATCATTGAACAGGGTATGTTAGAGTGTGCTGCCTTGAAAATTTTTAAGAACATGTGTCTATGTTCTTCTATTTATATGAGGGGTTACTCTAAGCAGACTTAAACAGGACTCAGTTCACTGAATCAGTTCAGGTCAGATGACCTTCACACAGTTAGATTTGTATGTGTCTAAATACCTCTGAAGAAGTTAGACACATATATTAAATGCAGACACTAAAAATGAGACATTACATGTATTTCATTAGTGAATAAGGTTAAAAAATACTTTGCAAAAAGGTCTTAGGATTCACTAAATATTTAATACACAGAAACGTCTACATTTATACAGCTAGTTTTATAAAACTTCTGAATTTTAAATAGTATCAACAATGATTACAAACACAACAAACAAAAACCTGTGAAAGATTGGTATAAAATCTGAGTAAGACTGTCTAGAAAAATATACTTTGCAAGACTTCCAGTAACCTTGGAGTTTTCCTGACTGCTCAAACTCAATATTCAGCAATAAAAAATTCATTCTAATCAAAGAGTGTACTTTGACGCTAAAATAGGCCAAAACACTCATGGTTTCCTTGGAAGAATGCCCTTCACACACTAACTGAGAAGTGCTGTATCTGCTCTTGACATTATCAAAGGTTTTCTACATGTGAGGCAGAATAAAGTCTGTCTCCCTTAAATTTGTCCTTCTGGAGACCACTACAAAACTCTTGCTCAGAGGCACTAAAGTTTATTTTCTTGCTTTTTTGGGTCCTGTTTACTGCCTTCTTTGTGAAGAGGAGAAATCCAAGGACAGACAGTCTGTGGCAACTCATTTATAATGAAATGGCAAAACATCTGTAACACTACATTGTACAGAAAAGCTCAAGCTCTCCAGCATACAGGCAGAGGCCGTATGTTCCAACATGTTTCTGCCAGTAAGACATGAGAGGTTTCAATAGAACCAGGACATTACCAAGGACAAGCAGCAACCTTCCAGAGATTGAGATTACACCCCATCAGAGCTCTTTGCATCTTATGTTCAGAGAGGTACTGTTAAGTTTAGCTTGGGTGAGGAAAACCATGTCCACTTGAACAGGCCTATCTGGAAATCCCACCTGTGATGTCAGCATATATTTCATTAATATTTCCACTTGTTTATAGTGCCAAAGCCACTCTAATTCAGGTTCATAATGGCACACTGCTCTGAGTTTCTTCCATTCAGTTATTCTATAAACAGACTGTCAGTGAATTTCAGCTATTCTATCCATATTTAAGGGGTCATGTGAAAATGTCCTAATGTGACTGTCTCTGACCATGAAACATGCAATGGTCATGCCATGAAGAACCTTCATGTACTTTCGTATGTTCCAAATTAATTACCAGCAACCACAAAACAAGATCTTGTTATTGTGATAGGTATTCTAATAAAACTTCCACAAAGTCAAAGGTATTATAGTACCTTTATTGAAACCTCAGGTAGGCAAAGCCTAACCTTCCATGACAATGAGAAAATGAAATGAAAAAACCTCTGACTGTAAGTAAGAATGTAGGATTTAAACACTGAATGAAACACATGGAAAAAAAAAAAAAACAACCCCAAACAAACAACTCAGTGATATTACTCATAAAATGGCTAGAATATTTACTGAAGATTAACTCTTTTGTAATAGAACAGCTGTTAATTATTTATCAATCCTTGTATTTGTGTGATCACTTATTACTCACTCATAACATAAAACTCTGTCAACAGTGTTGGAATAGGTGGAAAGCAGTAACTTAATTGTGTTCTCTTTTTTTGATACATACACCTGGTCACTGTCCTGTTTCTCACTGCAAACTCTATTCCCCACTCTCCTATCTTCTACCTTTATTCCAACTCAGAACTGTATTTGATACCTCACTACTTTTTTTCCCCAAACCCAAACCATCATTCTCTTCTCACAATACATAGAGGTGCAAAACAATCAATCAGGAAAGAAATACAACGCTGAAGTTGAAATATTGAGTATCATCCACTGGATTATCTGTCAGATAATAGATTCAATAGTAAGAGCCTTGACCTTACATAAAAATGTATGTAGAGCTCCCTTAATGTTCCTCAAGTCTGGGCTTGGCCATTAAGTTCCGATCACATCAGCAACAGCAAGTTTGAAGAAAATCACTGCTGGTGTTGATTGCTCATCTGCAGAACTTCACATCTAAATTCTCTGCTGTCTAGATCTAAACACAGGGCAGGCACCCAGTGAGCATCTGTGCTAGTGTAGCCCAGTCGATGAGCTGGAGAGAGAGTCTGACAGAAGACCATGTATTGCATGTGTTCACAGAGTTGGTTCTGAGTATAAATTCTTGACTATGAATTGTAACTAATATTTATATATTGAATATACAACTTCACATACACGTTGAAAATTCTACAAGCTTATTGTTCTTTCTGAAACAGAAATCTACAGTTGGAGCGGATTATGAAAGGTCCTCAGACATGTCCTTGTTCTGTTAATTTTTAACTATATGCATGGCTAATGTGACCTACAGCCCTGTAGAAGCAATCTGGATTTACACCTAACTAATAAGGCTTTTTTTTCATGGGTGTAGTTACTGTCCTTGGTGCATTCACCTAACATAGGAATAGATTCAGACTGCATTATACACACTCCACTTTTTAAAGAAGCAGATGCTTTCTGTAGAAGTAAATATCAACATTTTGGCTGAAGTAGAATGTTAAAGTGCTAAAAATACTAACAGGAATTCAGTCTACCTGAAAAAAAATCCTTATTAACAGAGGCTAAATGAAACTGAACTGCACTACAACAGAATTAAACAATCATAAAGGAATTTCCACCAACTTAACCTAAATTGGTTTAATGAACTGATAAAATACAAATGGGACTTAATTATAGAACCACAGAATCATTTCAGCTAAAAAAGACTTCTAGGATCCTCAAGTCCTTGACTTTAAACACAACACCAACAGGCCTCAGATTTCTTACGCTCATGACTTCAGCGTATTCTGAATATGTACAAACACTGCACTTTGTCAGCAATTCAGCTCTGCAACATGCAACTAAGGGTGACAGCTACAGGAAATGGCCATATTCTACAGAGATGCCAGACCTTTCCTTTCTTTAGGTCTAGAGAATCTTTGTGAAACAGCATTAACGGATTTTGCCAGAATTGCCATACGTGTCTAATGCAGTATGGCTTGGAAACCAGTTAAAAGGCTTTTTGCCATCTTTGTGTTGTGAGTCTGAGGATCAAGTTACCTTAAGCTGTATAGTTACCATTTATGGGGTTTTATGCACCTTACATATGTATTCTCCAAATATTTTCTAAAGTCATGATTCCTCTGCCATGATGTCTCTTAATGAAATGGTATTTCAAAAATCTCTTACAAGGTATTCTACGCAACAACATAATGCAAGAGTCTTAAGAGGTAACCACCAACGTGGAATGTTGGTACAGCAAAGCCTGCCAGCATCAGTCTGTTCCTCTGGTAAGTCCCTAGGCTTGAACAGGAGGTGGAAGACTGGGAGGCAATCAGAAGGAACAGTTTGGGTCTCACAGTCAGGGACATGCCACCACCATCTAATTCCTTGTCATCCTTGACCAGACAGGTACCAGAGTAGTTTATAACTTACAGAGTGGGTAACAGGAAGGAGGGGGAAAAGCATCTGGCTCTGCAAGACAATCAATTGAATTGTCTAAACAAGGAAGCTAACTTAGCCTCCATTCCTAAATCACCTTCAAAAACATGGAATCGTCTTTTTTCTACTCAGTGTTAAAAAAGTCCAAGATAAGCTAATAAAGCTGATATGCAGACTCACAAGTATGTGACCACGAAGTTCCCAGCTGTACCACTCCATCTTCAAAGATGCTATCCTTTGCTTACAAAAGCCCATCCTTCTTCACTTTTTAAAGAACATAAAGAACAAAAGGAATACCAGCCATTGTTTTAAAGTGCTCACCTAAAAGAACACACAACTTAAAAGTCTGCATTGCACCATCAATTATCCTGATTTATTTGGCCTCCAGTATGAACTCACTTTTATACTTCCCAGCTAAGTAAGATACAGCTAAAATATAAAGCAACAGTTATGTTAGCTACTCACAGGTATCGAATGCAATAATTAAAGATACTGTATTTAAATATTGTATCAGGACATGAAATAAGCTACCAAGAATACCTCAAAGATTGAAAGCAATTAAATATTGATATCAAAATTAGTAGGAATGGAAAGCAATTAATGAAAAGTAGATTCACAAGATCACATAGGAAGAAACTGAAAATCATCCTGGAACAGGGCAAATTAAATACCATTGTTTAACTGTTTTAAAGTGTTACCAAAGTATGTATCTCTAATTACACACATTTAATGCTAAATACAATAAATTCTTCATTCTCCATTCCTGTTATTGCCCTTCTGGCTTTAAAGGACACTCATTCATTATAAAATAATTAATAAAAAATTACTACTACTCCTACTAATAATAATAATAATTCTTTCAAGGCCTTTGAGGATATCAGTATATTTTACTAACTAAACAGTTGCAAATAGGTGTCACAGAAAAAGCAAATTATATAAAAGGATATAAAAAAAGCGCAGATGTACTGCTTTAGTGAGATAGATTAGAAATATGGAAAAGGAGAAAATATTGCAACAAGCAGTTTACAGAAATCTGATTTTGTGTGTCTTAGGACCAGATTTTGGTGTACAGAAAACAGAAAATTAAACATGTCAATAACTAAGATAAAATTGAGAAACAATGGGATTAAATAAATATAATTTTAAAAGAGTGTTTTTTGCTGTCTTCCACTTTGCATCATTAATAGAAGAATTTTCTCTCTTCTCTGTGGATCTCAACAAGGAATTTACAGCATCAAAACCTGAGTGCTTTAGGATTCTTTACAAAAATTAGTATTTTACTATTCAAGATGTTTTCTCAAGAAAAGAATGTTGAAAACCAGTCAGACCCCAGTTGAATAAAATGTAATAATAAAATGTAATAATTTGTATTTCCTAAAACCATTTGAAACTTTTACAAGCATGTATTTTCAAATTTCCCTGCCACCCCAACAGCCACTATAGCATAACACTTAAAAGATTCTGCTGATAAAACAGCACTGAATCTCTCAGAGTTCCACCCAAACAGACTAATCCTGAAATGTAGCTTTTACCTGTGGCAATTCAGGTAAGGCAGTTATGATTGTGTTTTCTTACAATCATTCTGCAGTGAATTGCTACCTGAATATTTAAAGAATTTAAAAAAATTAAAATTCAAGTGATAGTAAACCCCTCTGACCTTCACTGACAAGCTCTGCCTTCCTTCATATGTATCTGTGAGCTGCAGAGTCAACTTGCTTGACCTGAGGATAGAAATAGCAGGTCCTGCTTTCCACATTTCAGATAAAACAAAACTAAAATGAAACCAATGATCATCACTCTGGTTTCAGTACAACCTAACTTCACACATGGATGAGAATTCATTTTAAGCACCAACAGATCCCATTAGGACTAACGGATAAAAGAGCTCCTTCAGCCAAAAATTTTAGGAAAGGTGTTCAACTTAGGTAAGGGAAAGAGCTGGCCCAACTCTGGATATGCCATTTGGTTACAGGAACCTGTCCCTAGTTTTTTTAAGTCTGCAACAGAGTTTGTTGCTCCTCAGAGAACATTGTTCCTCTGTGTGCACTGACAGTGAAGACTGAGGAGACCGTTCCATATTTTTGAATTCATTCAGCACTGAAATCTCCCTAATCCAGCCAGAAACATGTACCAGCAAGAACTTAACCAATTACCAAACAGTGAACACACACAACAACTTACTTTGTGCTTTGTGACGTGTTGAGGACTGCACTGCAAAGAAGGTTCACTTCAGCAAGAAAACAGGCAGATGCAGGCAAACAACTTGTGTTCTCCTCTCCTGCTGAGGAATTGCCCTTCCCCCCCCCCGCCCCAAATCCCTACTGGGTGTGTTGCAGTGAAGTGCTTCCAAGACTTCGGCATTTCATGTTAGAACTCTTTCATGTCTTCCTTATGGAGGACAAAGAGGGTTTAGGGTTTTTTGTTGTTATGAAATAAACTCTAACTTATTAAGACAGTGCACACTATAATTTCTGGTCGATACATCAACAGAATTCAGCAGTTTTGGACCACGAAGTGCACATTATGCCTTCTGGCTGATAATTCACCTTGATTCAGCAGTTTGGTATCACACAATTATAGACAGGGAACAAAAATAAAAAGAAAGAAAGAAAAGCAATTAACTAGTTTACCTAAATAAATACATTCTTCTAGGTCAAGAATGCAATCATTCTGTGGATGATCTCCTAAAATACCGGCATTTTTGATAAAGAACAAATACTGTTTTGTGGTTGAAGCCATAGGAAAATACTATGTTGTAGTTTAATGTTTAATGATGATATTTTAAGCAGACAAATTAGTTACTGTGGGAGGAAAAGTGTGTAAAAATTAACTTTCATTACTCTGAATCTATAGATCTGAAAAACTGCACTATTTGTTGTACACATCAACAGGCCTTATTCACAAGGATCTCACACTGTGCTCCCATTAATGAGTTTCTGCTTCTAATCTGTGGACAATATTCTAGAAGAGCTGCACTCTTGTGTCTGTAGATATGGGGGTAGGCATGGAGAATGGTCACACTTCTTTGGTCTGTTCCGCTCAGCTTTCACACATCTGAGTATGATTAAGGGTGGGCTTAGTACTGTGCTTAAGCCACTGAAGCTACTCTGCTGCCAGATCTGTAGTTCTGAACCAAAGCTGCACCTGCCTGCTGCTGCCTCTATACTTTGCTTCTGGCTGCAGCAATACATCATCTAAAATCCAGACAGGTGTCTTAGCAGGAAACTCATACTATGGAACCATTAAGAATAAATTTGTTCTCCTAGTTTGTTGAGCTTCCAGTCATTAAGAAACCTTGTGGCAATGGCACAGAGCTATCAAGATGAAAATTACTCAACATAAATCTCTGTATTGGCTATGTGCTACAGGACACTATATTATATTAGACTTACATGCTTGTCAAACCTAAAAAATAATACGGTGTGATTTGGCCTATTCATTAAAATGCCTTCAGAAAATGAAGAAGAAAAAATACATTCATGCTAAGCTACCTCAAAAGTTCTAGCTGTTGCCTTGGGGTGACACCATTCACAAGTTTGTACTCACAACTTTTCTAAGGATGACAAATGAGAAAATTAGTGGGGCAAAACATGTGTCAGATATTTAGAAACTAAATATCCATATAAAACTATATTCTTTATGAAACACAAGCCATTAACACATTTAAAGGCCAGAGTGTAAATACATCATGTATCTGCTCTGCCCTTCTAGATCATGGAGCAGATCCTCCTGGAAACTCTTAACAAGGCACATTGAAAATAAGGAGGTGACTGGTGGCAGCCAAGACGACTTCACCAAGGCAAAATGTGCCTGACAAACCTGACTTTTATGACAACGCAACAGCTGATGGTAACAGAAGGACAAGGGAAGAGCAACTGATGTCATCTATTTGGACTTGTGCAAAGCATTTGACACTGACCCACATGACATCCTTGTCTCTAAAATGGAAAGGGATGGGACATGATGAGTGGACTGCTCAGTGTATAAGGAATTGGCTTAATGATCACACTCAAAGAATGACTGTCAATGGCGTGATGTCAAAGTAGAGACAAGCGACGAGTGGTGTTCCTCAGGGGTCTGTAATGGGTAGTGGAATTGAGAGACACTCAGCAAGTTTGATGATGACACCAATCTGTGCAGTGCAGTGTCCTGGAAGAGGCATTAACAAACCATCTAAACCTGTTTGGCCACAGCCCTCTTTCCTCTGTCCCCATTGCAGGGTCCAGGTTTGAGGTTGAAGAGCCAATAGGGAGGCATTGTTGAGGCTTCCTGGGGGGGTGGAAGCTGAACCCAATGCCTCATGTTTCAGATAGCCTCTGACACATGCAGTTGTCTATTCCTGTATTCTAGTTTGAACCCTTTATGTACATACATAGAATACATACATAGAATAAACCAGGTTGGAAGAGACCTTCAAGATCATTGCGTCCAACCTATCAACCAATCCAACCCACCTAAACAACTAACCCACGGCACCAAGCACCCCATCAAGTCTTCTGCTGAAAACCCCCAATGATGGCGACTCCACCACCTCCCCAGGCAGCCCATTCCAATGGGCAATCACTCTCTCTGAATAGAACTTTTTCCTAACATCTAGCCTGAACCTCCCCTGGCGCAGCCTGAGACTGTGTCCTCTTGTTCTGGTACTGGCTGCCTGGGAGAAGAGACCAATATCCGTCTGTCTACAACCTCCCTTCAGGTAGTTGTAGAGAGCAATAAGGTCACCCCTGAGTCTCCTCTTCTCCAGGCTAAAGTTCAGGAAAGTGTGTGCAGTTTGCCTGCCATACAGTATTTTGAACTGATTGGCTGGATTTGCATAGGTAATGTGCCATTCGGCCATTCAGTTTTCAAAAAGGGAATTTGTCAGGGTGATTTGAAAGCCCACACCCTGTTCATTAATGGGATCTGAGGTGGTGACAAGCCCCTATTTCATGCTCCTGTCTTCAGGGCAGTTGGCTTTTTTTGGTGTAGCAGCAGTGTGTTTGAGTCAGACCTTCATCACAGCAGTGTGCTCTCTCTCCCTCACTTCCTCTAATTTTGGTATTTACCTTTTGGATTATCCCCGCCTTTTGGATTACAAATTGCAAGTCCCTGGCATTGCTTCATCCAGCAAAGGTTTTGACGATTAGCAGACCAGCAGTCCATGAGGAATTTACACTAACTTACCTGGTTATTTCTAAACTTTATAGCCTGTTTACCTGTTGCTTAACTCAGCTCTGAAGCCGAGGGGTCCGTATCACAACCTGAGGCAGCATTGCCATTTGTTTTCATGTTATAAGACTTTCCAGTTTGTTGCTCTGTATTTGAAGTTCCTGATTTTCCTAGACTGGTATTCCACTGTTTATTAGCATCCCATTGTGTGTAATCAACCTATCAACAACCAGGCAGATGAAGCTGATCAAATGAGCTCAGAAAAATAATTTTTTATCTCTACCAAATCACATTCATATTTTATCATATTTCCAGCTTATAAATTCGATCATTAACATGCAGTCAACATGCTAGAGAGAAAGGATGCCATCAGAGGGACCTTGATAGGCCTAAGAGATGGACCAGTGTCAACCTCATGAGGTTCAACAGAGCCAAGTGCAAGATCCTGAGCAGGAGTAAGGGTGGCTGGTTGACAAGAAGCTCAGTATGAGCGAGCAATGTGTGCCTGCAGCCCAGAAAGCCAACTGCAGTGACTTTTCTAACTATTGAATATATTAAACAAATCAAGATCTATTTAACTATAACTTTTGCATTATAGTAGTCTGGAGTAGTCTGGTGGACTAAGTAAAAAATATTACAAAAATAACTGAGTAAATTGTGTGATTGTTAAAGTTTGGAGGTATTACTTCTAAACCTCTAAATGCAATAACAAAAAGGATTCACTCAAAGTGGGAAAAATTAATACTAAACTCGTAAATATTTATTACATAATCAGCTATGTTTGCATATCTTCTTGAAGCTCTGACATAATCATTAAATTATGATCACTGCTTTCCACACAATTAGCAGCAGAAAAGAATTATGGATTAGGTATTATGTTTTTAAAAGTCCTTTGTTTTCAAAGAAATTACATTAGACTCACACAGTAACTATTTTTTAAAATTTTACTTATCTCAATGCTTAATTCGTAACTTTTATTATTATGAAAAATCGCCAAAAAATTATTAAATAGGCTTGATGTACAGTTAGAATATGTCTTTACAGTGGGAATGTGTGGTATTTAGGCAACTATAAAAATTTTAACAATTCTGTGCAAACTGGGAGGAAATACCAGAGAGAGACTCCCCAGGGAGCAAAATGGTGCTCAGCCACAATGGGGGGAGACTGAACAACAACCGTTAAGCCAAACAGGCAATGAATTAATTACTTACAGCTGATTCCACCCAAGGAGGGAGTGCTGCTGATGTGTATTACCTGTTGAGGCTTTTCGGGCGCTCTCTGTCCTGGAAGAGGCATTAATAAGACAGCTAAATCTGTTTTGAGCCACTGCCCCTTTCTCCTCCCTCTCTGTTACAGGGTCTGGATTGAGGTCGAGGAGCCTAATAGGCAGGCGCCGTTAAGGCTGCCTGGAGGGGAGTGCAAGCTGAACCCGATCCCCAAGCCTCACGTTTCAGAGAGGCGACTGCACGTGTCAGATGGCCATGAGAGAAGGCGTGTGCAGTTTACTCGCCACATAAACATTTTGAATTGATTGGTGGGATTTGAATGGCTGATGTGCCATTGGGCCGTTCAGTTTTCGAAAAGGGAATTCATAGAGGAAGACCTCCTATGCTCGTAGCTTGCATGTTCGTTACACTCATGGCTTGCATGCTTGTTACTCTCTCACCTCTCTCCCCCGTTCATTACCTTTCATTCAAGGCGGTGACAAGCACCCTACGTGCTCCTATCTTCAGAGCAATTAGCTTCTTTGTTTTAGTGATGTAGTGCTAAAAAGTTGGGCCTTCACTGCCGTAGTGTGCCCTCTCATTTCCTCCAAATTTGTGGATACTGCCCTTTGGACTACTACTAACTACGAACTCTTCGTTCAGCAAAGGTTTTGGTAGTTAGCAGCTCAGCAGTTTGTGAGTAGAATTTTGCTATTTTACCTGGTTATTTCTGAGGATTATAGCTTGTTACCTCTTAGTCAGATCCGTTGTGAACTCCATGGTGGTTCGTCTACGCCACCTGAGGCAGGAGTGCTGTTTAGTTTTGTGTGCACAGGGAGATTCTAGTTTGTTTCTCTGTTTTCCATGTTCTGATTGCTCTAGACTGTTATTAGCCTGTTTATTCTACTGGTATTCTACTGTTTATTAGCCATCTACCATGTGTAATCAACCTGTTATCGACCGGGCAAACGAACCTGAATAAAGTGGCACGGGAAAACATTTTTTTTATATTTAATAAATAATATTCATATTTTATCATATTTCCAGCCAATAAACTCATAAACTACAACACTCTTATGCAGCACTGGCATAGTAGGTTGCCAGCAAGAAGGTTGGTCTGGCTCCAGCAGGACAGGGGGCTGTTACAATGCTATCACGACGGGTGCCTGCTTTGTCCTGGGTAAACTGAGGCATGGCAAAATTCTAGTTGCAAGGGGAAGCAAGGCTTGGCTCCAGCTCCAAGGTTCGTGGCTTCTCTAGCTTGCAGTGTGTAGGCTTGTGGCTTTTACCCCAGGCTCTGGACTGGGCTCTTGAGGCAGGGCAGGGCAACTCAAGTCAACTTCAAGCAAGATAGGTCCAAGCAGGTTCAAGCAAGGCAAGGCAAAGTGACTAGAGATCGGCCAGTATATATATCTTGCCCAAGATCCAATTGAGCCAATAGGGCAACTGAAAACAGCAGATAGCTACCAGGTTCTGCCAGGCTGTGGCCATAAAAGGCAGAAACATAGGCCTGGTCAGGCAGCAGCAGTGGCCAGTACACATGCTCTTACCCCAGAACTAGACTTGTTTACTAGACACGTTAGGTCCTGTCCCTTTGTTCCTTTTCTCACATTACCCTGACTTTCTGCAGGAAGGAGAGAGGAGAGGGGAACACATCAGGGTCTGTCTGGGTTTGTGCTGGGGCTTGTTTGGCCCTACCATGACAAATGCCAATACCAATAAACTGTAATCTCCTCATTATTTATAACTTGCAGTAAAAGATGTATTTATTGGTAACATACCAACCTTTTCAGTTCTGTAACATCTTGACTTTTTTATTTTCATGTCATCAAATACAGAATAAATACATTCCAGGAAATCCCCATCAGCCTGCTTTTCTTTATTGGAACAGCAGACACACCACAAAGGAATTGGATCTAAATCCAATTACTGAATTTTATCTGAGCTGAAATATGGTATTATTGAAAAATACTCATCAGGAATTGCTCTATAATGAGGCATTAAAAACATCAAGTTTCTCATGTGCCTAGCTTACTGAAGAATAAAAACTGAATGTCCACATGAGACAGAAGAAATCCCAAGAAAATGTAAACCATAGGGATATCCTGAAATGGTGATTGCAACAAATCACAGAGCATACTGAGCAGAAAACTAGGACTTAGTTCAAGGCAAAGAAAGGTGATTTGATTCCCGTGGGAACTGCTATGAGTGGAGAGTTCAGCTGAGAGTTTTGTAGTTGGTACATGTATGGTTGTCTATCCATGTGCACAGGAATACACTGACAGAATATTATTGTCTAGAAAAACCAGTAAAAGTTAGTCATTATCAAGACTTTAGTGTTATGTGGTGCCTAGATGAATAAACTTTTAAAATCTACATAAAACAACCTTGCTTGGCCTTTCCATAGGCGACAACATGTTTACACAGCAAACAACACTGCACCTGCAAGGTAAGTAGTTCTCAGTGAGAACTCTGCCAAACTCAAGATTGCAGAGAGAGGTTCTGACAGCTTAGACTGAACCCAAAAAGAGATACGCAGGAGACAGCCACAAGGTGCTTTACACGGAATCAATCAATTTTTCTGCTAACACATAACAAGCTATTTCCATCTTGCTAAATACTGTTTTGATGCTGAATAACTTATACCATTCTTGTTTTGTATAGCAGTGCTCTGTTAAACTTCCACTGCATCATGCTGTCATTGTCTCCAATGGATGTCACCAATAGAGCAGAATAAAAATCAGTAACTACCAAGCTGTGTGAAGTTCGGCTGTGGATAGATTCCCTGATACCTAAGGTATTGCACTGTTACAGTTGAAAAGCACTTCCAGTGCCCTGTGAAGGTGCAACAAACATACACCATCCATCTTTTTTAATCAAGTAAAATCAAATACTGAAGTTACCACATAAAACCTAAAACAAAATTCAGAACAATCTTCCCACCAATGATCTCTTGCCCACGTTTCCACCTCAAAATCACCCATAGACATGCTTTAGCTTTATGAGGTCATTTGAGCTGATGTAGTTTGAAAGCCCTAATTTATCATTTGTCAGACAAATCTTCCATGTAAAGTACAGAAGAGTATGTTGGGTGATCTGTTGTGCTTAACACTACCATAAGGTTGATATTCTTCTCTACCAGAATGTCAACAGAGCACAAACACACACTGAGGTATCATGCACTAGCAGTTCTAGGTGTAACTAACATAATTTAAGAGATAAATAATTGTCTTCAAAAAGTACAGATTGTATGAATTTAAAAAAAAGAACACAAAAGAAAAAAACAATAAACAAACAAAACCCAAGCAACAAACCTCACACATTAAGCTGGAGATTATGAGTAGTGTTTGAAGTAAAACAGTAAAATATTGCAAGATTCAGTTTACAACAGCTGTAAAATCCTCTCACATGACAGTGAAAGGTACAGGAACCTGTGTGCTTGATAATAAATGTGAACTTGTTGGGCTGGCATGCTTTTGTTGATGGAAAACATTCTCGTGGGCACTAAACATATGTATTAGGCAAGGTTTTACATAAAGGAGTGAAACTATCTTTCTCCATAATGAGTTCTACTTAAATCCATTTGAAGATACTTACTTCAGTACTTAATTATATGTTCATCCTGCACTAGTTCCTGCTATATTCATCAGATGTGCTCTCATTTAATTGGATTCTATCCTCACCAGTTGCCTTTCCTATCCTGAGGCTACTCTTTCTGTTTTAAATTTTTTGTTTCAGACTACGGCTTGCTCCATTCATCCTTCATTACTTTCACTGTTATTTCTACCTGAACTGATTCTGATCAGTGATACTTATTTTACCAGGTTTTACTCTACTTGGACGAGTACTAGACAAACAATTTTTTCTTCCATTTCTACTCATTTACCTTTTTGATTCTTTACATATGTATCTCTGTATTTTCCTTTCCTGTTAACAGCACAGATATAATTAAAATGGAACTATCAAGGGGGGGAAAAGACAAAAAAGGAAAGAGTGTTTCAATTTGAAAATATTACTGAAATACCAGTTTCATCCCCACCCACTCACCACCAACTTGAGGCCAGAATATTGCAGTGGAAAGAACTGTAGACGTGAAACAGTGACAGAATATATTAACTGTGCTAAATACTGAAGAAATTGTATTTTAAACTGAATATAACAGCAATTCCCTGCACAAGTCTGAAAATCTGCATGCAGCAATGTCTTCAGTCTCTCCTAAAACACAGAATTCTTCATTGTTTGTCTGGTTCTCACCTGGGCCAGAGTGTATTTTTGTGATGGGTGGGCCATTGGCTTCAAGTGTTGTCCAAAAAAGCTGGATTCGTTGTGTGGGGTACAATAAACCAACAATCACACGTGCAGATGCGAGACACTGCTTATTTATTTCAGTCATGCAAGCCTGGCAGATAGGCGGCCTTCCCACAAAGCTAGCACACCAGCTGAAATTCATGGTGGATGCTTACACAGTGAAGTGTTTCAGCAAAGCCTTATGCCACAAAAAATTTCGCAAGACTTAATACACACTTTGTATAGTCAGAAATACACACACAAAGACTAACAAAATTATTATGGTTAACATTAGTATGCTGTTAGTCTGTATGCTTAGATCAGGAATCTATGAGGTCAGCCACTTCCAAGTTTCTGCAAATTCCATAGAGGTGTCATCATTTTGGATTTCATGCAGTATTTTAGTTTGCTTCCACATTTCATTGAGACCTGTATTGATTCTTACACCTTGGTGTACATACACACGTCACTTAGCGGTAATTACTGTACACACTCCTCCCTGGGATGCTAGTAATACATCTAAGGCCATCTTTGAACTTTCATACAAATATGACTCAGTATTAGTCCATGTACAATTCATTTGTTTCAAAATATTGTGAAAAGGCAGCACTTGTTCAGTTTTCCATGATTCTGGAAGTGCAGCCTTCACTCTTGTATAAAAAATGCAGGTAGTTTCATAGTTATGTTTGTCATCAGCAACACCAGGTAAGATCCTTTCCATTTTTCTATCAATGGCTTCTCTCTCAAGTTCAGAGATACACCTTACCTCCTGGTTTGCTCTTAGATGAAAGTACTTAGAGAATTGAAAAGTCTTGTCATAGACAAGAAATAATCACCTAGAATTTGGTTACCTTAAATGTACATTTGATTTACTTTTTCCATCAAATTAACAGGAAAGGCTTTCCCATTTAGTATTTCAAAGGGACTAACTCTTTCCCTAATTCTAGGAGTTACTCTAATTCTTAATAATGCCAAAGGCAAAATTTCTATCCATTCCACCTGGGTTTCCTGACACAATTTCTTAATTTCTCGTTTTATTGTCTGATTCACTCATTCTACATTACCACCAGACTGAGGTCTCCAGAGGGTATGTAAAATCTATTTAATCTGTCAACAAAATGAGGTCTCCTATTTGATAACTGTATCACCTCTCTAGCTTTATTGGTGTGACATGGGAAAGTTTCAGGGCATCCTGAAAAAAAGTTTTTATCAATTATCAATAAGTACTTCCATCCATTACAATTAGGTAATTCAGAAGTCTCTCTCTATTGCTATGGGAAGAAGTTTCCTCTGAATTTTTGCATTATTCCTAGCACAGGTTTCAGATCTCTGCATAACACTTTCAGCAACCAGCATTATCCCAACTCTTTCTATGTATCTTCTGTCCCTTTATTAAAGCTTCAGATCCCATGTGTGCACTTCTATGAGTCTGTTCCATGTAAATAATACATAGTCCAATTAGAGTCCTGTATAGATATTAGTCCTTTTTCCTTTTGACAAATCTGAGGCTTAGGTCAGAGAAATCAATTCAGCTTTCTGAGTGGATGTATTCTCTGGTAATGGTCTGATTTGATTTCATCCTCTAGAGTGACCACAGTGTATTTAACCTTTCATATTACAAAGCTCCTTCCATCAGTCCATAAAAAAATGTTTCAGTCTTTAGTTCATAATTAGGAATCCATATGCGACATCACCGAGACATTCCTGGAAATCGCTTTAGTTCTCTCTGAGTTAGGGAGTGTGGTTTGACATACTGCTTCTTTCCTTTCAATTCCCAGTCCCTTTCTCTGTAGCATATTTCAAACCCAAGACCACACTCTTCTGTACAATCTGTGTCCTTTTCTGTGATAGTCTTTCCATCATTTGTAATGGGCACTCTTGACATACATAGAAACTCACATGTTAATGTCTCCAATGAAAATTCTCTTAGGATTTTTACTTAGAGAACACACTCACCAACCTCCAATCAAGTGAAACTTCCCCAGTCAGCCAGGACTGATGACAGATGATGGAGTAGATTAGCTCCACTATCAATCAAAATTTTTATTGTTTCATTCCCCAGCTTAACAGGAACCATAGAATCAGCTGAGGAGACTTCAGTAACTCATCCGTTCCCCTTCAGTCTAATCTGAATTCTGCCATTACTCCAACTACTTTAGCTGTTCCTTCTCCTCATCTACCCAAAAGACTTGGGTATTGTCTTTTGCAATGTTCCTTCTTCCTACAGTAAGCATATTGATTGATACCTTAAGGAAGGTCACAACCAACACTGCCTCCACAGCCTCTACCTGTGCCTCTGAATCTTCCTCAAATACATTCTCTGCCTCTTCCTGCAGCTTCACTGTCCTCTCTTTTTCCTTCACCTTTTTATATTATTATATCACTTATGTGCAACTGACACTAAATGAGAAGTTGTCATCTGGTTTGCTCCATCTACTTTTTGCAGTTTTTATTGCTTGATGCTGATTGACTAATAAACATATTAAACAGTTTCATATTGTCAGCACCCTCCTGATTTCAATCTGTCAATTCTTGAGCTACCTCACACTATCTCCTTGCCTTACTTCATACAATTTAGATAACTTTGGGTTTTTTTTCCACTCCATTTTGAATTCCACACAGAATCAAGTCTTGATATTCCTTTAGACTCTCCAATTCATCAGATTTATCAGGATTCCATTTTGGATGCTTCCTGGGGAGATGCAGTTTAAGTCTGGGTACATGTCTCTGAGCCACTTTATCTGCTGCCTTATCCCAGACTGCCTGTTGTTCCTTAGTGGTAAAAAATTCCAGCAGAGCCTCTGTATCTCCCCAGATAGGATTCTGAGTCATCATTACAGTTTTAAGGGTACTATATATGCATATACACTAGTTTTCCCACTGTTCTCACAGCCTGTCTAAGAGGGCCCTGAATGACACGTCTTTATCCCCAAGTTCTGCTAGACATTGAAGAGGCAGCTCCAGTTTCCTTCTCACTAAAGGATTCTGTTTGTCTGAGAGGAGCTGCCAGCAGTCAATGACAATCCCATTACAACTAAATCTACTGAAGCAAGGAGAAAATTTCAAAACCACACAGCTCCAAAACACATTTTGAAGATTACAGTGCCTAAGTGAAGACCTTTGCCTAATTAACTGCAAAATGAATGCCATACTTAAGTGTTAGCACTCTTAAGTATGATAATGGTCAATTCTCCTAGAATATAGAAAAAAACAAACCACCAACAACATCAACAAAAAACTGCAAACCAAACCACAACAATAAAACAACCACATACACAAAACAAACAAACAAACAAAAACAATAGACTGTGAATGCAGCAGAGATGAGGATGGTCAAGGGACTGTGCCCCCACCCCTCCTCCAAAGGCATGGACACCCTTCTAAGCAGGAACTGCATACTTGAGACATGGCATAACCAGGGCCAGCATTACTATTACTAACATTTGTTAGCACCACTGCAAAGATTTGCACCCCCAGCCCTGTCAGGTGTTACTCAGGAATTACTGCAACCTCACTACCATCATTAACATATTTAAGTATGATATCAAAAGTCTGCACTTTTTCCCTTGTTTCCTTATCATTTCTTAAAGAACAAATGGGATTTCATCCAACTTTTCCAGTCTTTGAGAAAGTAACATAAATTGGCCACTTTTCCTCCACCGTGTATTTTTTGCCACACTGAATACAACATTCCTTTAACTTCCTCTTTATTCGAGGAGCTCCCCCAAATTTATCTCAATGCTTTAATAAGCATCCTAATAGTGAACACAGAGAAACTTCCATTGATGATCCTCTTCATGTTATTACCAAAAAAGAATGCTCTTACCCTAATTTTTATGCACTACAGTTGTCACTGTTGAAATGTGCATAAATACTTTATACCAAGTGACATACCCAAGCTTTCATGCACTCCAGTCATCTCCATCCAAATGTACATAAAGAGAATAAGCACAATGCTGATACCAAATACCATTTGCCCCTAGTATTACTATGTCTCTTTCTCATGCATTTCACCTTTGAGTCACATACCTGCCCTGTCTGGGGAGAACACTTGTGATCAAAATGTTGGTGTGCACCGAAGCCCAGAGAGCATTCTCTCCTTACCAGTAGCCAGTAAGTCAATCCAGGCAAGGTGTTACAACTGTCCCACCTAGGCAGGCATAAACTGTTGTCCAAAACAGATGATTTGTTGCACAGTGTGCAATAAGCCAAAAACCACACAAGAAGAGGAGCCATCACTCATTTATTTCAGAGGTGTGCAAGCCTGGCTGCTAGGGGTTGTTCCCACAAATCTCACACATCAGTTGAAATTTTGTGGCACATACTTATACAGTGAAGTCGTATCAACACCTACTAATTATCCATCCATTAGTCTCTTGTACCTTAAGAGAAGGTACAGCTTCTCTTAAATTCACTATGCATGCTCTTCTAGCTAGGAGGTGTGGGTTTTAACATTACAGTGAGGCTAGGACACTATTTTCAAGCCAAAAGCTGACTAACTTATTTAGTTACACTTTTTACATATTTGACCAAGACATTTCAACCATCAAGGACATTCCTCTTAGAAGTCCCTTTCTTCATTGTTCCAGTATGCCACCCAGAAGACAAGTTTAGCCCTGAACATGCACACTTCTTTGGCCCAAAAGTTCAGATGTCCTCATTATCTTTAACACAAGTGTCACTACAGCTGTTGTAAAGCCCCTAAAATGTAGTAATTTCACCTCAATTCATCAACATAAGTTATATATAGCCAATGACACTGTTCACAGTACTGTCATGAAGGGTCAAACCCCCAAATGTGCCCTAGCCCAGACAATGGGCAAAGCACCTGTGAATGCGCAAACCTGGTCAGTTCCTGGGGTCCAGATGGTCCAGACAAGTGTATAGCATGTGTGACTAACCTTGTAAGCACTCGTGAATGTGCAAACCTGGACACTTCCTGGGGACCAGGTAAACAGGTAACATGTATAATTTGTGACACAGCTGTGAACTGTCTGTGTCCCTGGCCATGTTTGGATATGCCCCATCCTACACATCCAGTTATCAGGGTTCTGCATTACCAAAGGGCATTAATTGTCCTGGGACAGCATTTAAATCAGCTGAGAAGTTAGGCAACTTGCCTTGTTGTCACCAAGCAAGCAACAAGAGCCAAATGCTGCCAGAGTTGCATCTGAAGAGTGTGCCCAGGCCTTGCATCTGGACCAAGGCAGAAAGGGGAAAGCCCCAAGAGAACCAATTCCCAGAAGTACCACAGAAAGGTTACAGCCCAGTGCTGGAGCACACAAAAGAGAGAGAGGGCCCCCCTAGCCCTCTCTGAGCCAAGGGCAAGCTCCAGACCATAACCTGGGCATGAGAGGAGAGAGGCCCCTAGCCCTCTCTGAGCCAAGGGCAACTTGAATTATAGTCACAGCATCTGGGAAGATATCAGACAGAGGAGCAAGCCATGAGTACCTGGCTATCTGCTACAGAATCCCATTTGTGGGAAATAGCAGATCACAGAACCTTTATTTCCAATCTGACTCACTGTATTGGAAATTCTTAGATATGTGCCTGAATCATTAACTGTCTTTATATGTGGAATGTAATACTCACAACTGAATAATAGAACCTGGAAACTTATGTACTTTGTACGTAAGTTATGGCAGTGTTTGAAGATGCCACCATCCAAGATATTAAAAAGTAAAAGACAGAAAAAATACACATTTTGTTACAAGTACTCAAACTAAAATTCTCTGTCTTTATTCCAATGTGATATTTTGTATTCCTGCAAGCTTAAAATACTTTTTAAATTCTATGCAACAGACATTTGCTATGAATTATTTTTAATTGACACTTCCATATTCCTACAAACTGAGACTGGGTTTGGAAACTTTGTTAAATTTACAGTGAATCTTCTCTCATAAAATGCTTCCAGCACAGGAGGACTTCTTAAGTGGCATTCACAAACAATTATGATTATGACTTTTACACATAACATGGAAGCATAAAAAAAAAGGATTGCTTGAGTTATTCCACTTGATTGCCATCTCCTTTTCTCCTCAGATTCAGCAAAGATTTTACATAGAGAGAGAAACTGTCCTTAAAATCTGTTTGGTTTGGAACCGTTATTTCACTCTATGTTCTGCTTTACCGGTACGTGATCTCATGTATCAAGCTATGTAATAATATATATATGGTTCATTGAAAATGTTAATTTGAATGGAACAAAACTCTGAAGTCTAATTATTCAAAAACTCATAACTGAATCACTGCATAAACTAGACCTATATCAAAACAGAAGCAACAATGACAAAATCCTTGATTCTCTATACTGATAATAACCCATTCAACTTTCCACCTATAGAAACACTGCAACAGCGCTTGAAGAAATCAACACATTGTTGACTCTCCTAGACCAGTAAAAAAAGGGCACTGTCAGTTCCAAAGCAACCAGGAAAGTCTAATGCTTAGATTCAGGATTGGTTGGGTTATTTGTTGGTTGAATTGGGTTTCATCTGAAGCTCTAAAATAACTATAAATAAATAGCACATTTCTAACTAGCCACTGCATTTTAGTAATCAGTTGAGTCAAAGTCACATGTGTGTTCTTATGTAATACCAAATGATGGTTCCAACTATACATTTTGTCAGTACTTTTTCTGCAATACTTTACCAAACAAAGAATAATCATTAATGTATGAAAGAGAAAGAGAGGGGGGAAAATAGATCAACTTATTTCCGACACTAAAACTATCAAGTGTTGAAAGTCAAATTCTCACACACTTTGTTATCAGAAGACTACATTATCTCAACCTAGTAGATCTGGAGCTAAAACATATTGTTCCATCATGAAATCACTGTATACAAAAATCTTAGTAACTCGCCAAAATGAGTTCAATTAAGCCAAGGAAGAGAACAGTACACCCTATGACATAAAAGCTGTCACAAGCAAAACTTCAGTGCACTGTCTGCCTATATATATAGATACTGGGTGATATTATTATTATTAATAATAATTACTATTCTTCTTCATGTTTCAAAGGGTGTATTTATTATAGTTATAGTACAATCCATTTTGTTCCAACTTATAATATACACTGTATTTTTAGTATGTAAAATACTCCTCAGAATGTATTCTCTGAAAAGGTTTTGGAAACCTGTCGCAGTTTAGGTCCAGCCAGCAGCTAAGCACCACCAGCCATTCATCCTTGCTCCCACCCTGGTGGGATAGGAAGGGGAATTGGAAGAAAAAGGTAAAACCTTGTGGACTCAGATAAGGAAAGCTTAATACAACAACATAAAGACAGAAGAAACAGCAGTACTAACAATAATACTAATAAAAAGTAACACAAATTATGTACAATGCACCTGTAACCTGCCAACACCACCCAGCCTGGCCTGGTCCCCTGCCCAAGCCTGCTACCCCTGGCCAGCTCTCCTCATTGCCCCCATATACTGGGAATTATGTCAGCATGGTATCAAATATCCCACTGACTGACTCAGTTCATCCATCCTGGCTTTGGCCCCTCCAAGATTAACTCTATTCTAGCCAAGCCGAGGCCAGAACCTTAAAGATTCATGCTAAAGATATTTCAGTCTTCCTCAATGACTTTAGTATGCTGAATTATATCAAGACAAGTTCTCCACAGACTATTCCAGTAACATATACCTACTGCAAGGAAACATTGCTCTACAGTTAAAATTCCAAGCGTCTCTAATGCCACAAGCATGGCTTTAAACCAAACAAGCATTTAAATCAATCAGCTGGTGAGGTAAGGCATTATGTAGGGAGAAACTGAACATTCAGTTATAATGAAAAGTCAAGCAATTCTGAATTTATGATGAGTGATTTCAAATGCAACAAAATAAGGCTTAGTATAAAACTCTGACAAAAGTATTTTTGTGCTCATAACTTCATGTAAATCTCAAATTTCCATGGTCAAACAATTAAGTTCAATTTTTGCAGGACAGGTTCCTAGTTACATTAGACTTTTAAACTTTTATATTCATGTGGCAGCTCTGAATAGATACATCAAAGTTTAAAGAACTTACCACACTGTGTTTTGAATTCACTGATTTCCACCATTTAATTTCAGCTATCATGAGTGCTTTTCAAATATTTATTAACTACTGAACACATTATTCTATAATATAAATAAAATTTTAAAATTCAGTACTATGGAACTACAGCTGGAGAAATTTAAATATGCATATAATACGTAAAGCTTATTTGCAGATGCAGTTTTGGGTTGTAGCAGTAGTACTCATCACTATTCCTGCAACTGAATTAAAACATGCCATTTGCTTGCAGTAAAACACGCCATTATTTTACTTGCAATTTGAAACAGAAACAGTAGATTTACATATGATCATATATATTTCACTTTTCCAGTTATCCAGATGAGGTTAACTTGAAACACCTGCTGATGGAAGAACATGCTTCTATTTAGTTAAATCTTTGCCTTTTTTTTTTTTAAAGCACATACCTTGTTTTTTACAACCCTTGTTTTTTTAAAGCAGTCACAGGAAAACAAACCAAACAAACAAAAACCCCACAAAACACAACCAGAAAACAGAAGTATCTTCCTACGGGGACAAATTCTATTTTATTGTTTTATTGAAGTATGTATTTGGGGACATTTGTTCCCAAATAAACCTTTAAAAATACCTAGATGAAACAAGCCAAATTTCTGTAAAACAGATGCTTACAGTTTTCTAGATGTCTTAAAAAATCTGTAAGTGTGTATGTATACTGCACCAGTAAAGTGTGATGTGGTTATCACTAACACTAACAGAGTTTGGAAAAAAGGTGCAATTGTTTTATGTGATAATGGTAGAAGCCTCATATTGCACCACAATTCTACATGTGTAACTACCCCTGACAGTAAATGGTCTTCACAAAGTTCTGCCACAAGAGTGAGAATTGTTAGCATCTTTCTTCAATATTGGTGAATTCAATTGGTATTTTAAAAAGAGCAGATAATTTTGCTACTGAATTAGCTGACATGAGAAAGAGAAGAATCAAATCTTATGAAGCTGAATAACTGTAGCAGTATATTCACTTCTTATACCCATGACTTGCCCTGTGATACAATTCTGCCAAGTGGCAGCTAACCCATCAAAGTGATCATGTTTATTCATTTAAGAAACATGCTTAGCATAGCAAAGGTTCAAAAGCCTCTTACCGTAGATATACTCAAACATAAAACTACGTTGTATTGATAGCAACTAAACTTCCTTCAGGAGAGGCAATAAACAGATGGCAATACATCTTTGTCAGAAGAAAACAACTGATGCAAGACATTTTTATCAGATAGCTACATAGCACTGATACTTAATCTCTGTTTCATTACATTTTGAAAATAATTTTAATTACAAACTCTGATGGGCAAACTGTGCATGCAAGGGAAAATAAAACAAACACCACACACCCATTAGAAAAAAACAAACACACACACAAAATAAATTAAACATCAACAACAACCACAGAACTACAAAACCCAACCCCCAAAACTTCCCCCCAAAACATACATGTTTTCTTAGTGGTAAGTTACAGCAAATGGAGTATTTGATTAAAACCGAAGCAGTCTGGGTTTGCAATTTGCTATTATAATGCTACCTTTTTCTTTTTTTTTAATTAGTACCTTACTTAAAATGTCATATATGAACTGCTTCTTTTCCTGTGTGAAAAGACTGATTTACTGAACAAGATAAATGTGATGAACTATATCCTGTGGAAAATATTATTCCCATAGACTGAGCAAGTAAGTTTTAAAAAACCTACATGTGTTAGAAATTATTATTAACTGGTTCAAATTTTGTAGTCTAAGCATAACATAAAGGCATTTACAGACCTTTAATCCATGAAATCTTTCTTTTTTTATTGTGAAACTAAGGAAAACATTCTTTTTCTTTTCTCTTTTTGCTAGAGCTGAATTATTGCTCTTACATTTAATAAACTTTATTTCCTTTCCTCATCAAAGGAATAGTTAAATCGAGCAATTGCAATCCAAAGATAAATTTAGAAAGCAAAACATAATACCACTGCAAATTCATTGCACAGAGGTGCAAAGATAATTGGTTCCAAATCTGTTTTAGGAAAAGAGATCTAAAGCAACAAATTTTAGCAGAGAGCATAAAGAAATTACACTGGATGAAAACTGGACCTTTGCTGATCTAAGTTATCAGTTAATCCTATTAGCACTTTCAAAACAAAATGCGTTAGTTATCTCCTAGAGGAAGTTAGCATGTTATTAATTTCATTCGTACTGCTGAAGTCAAAAAGTCATTCATTTAATCTAAAGACATGTATGTAAGAGTTTCTGAAACAACTTATCTTCCATCACTTGAGTTCTGGTCTTCCCAAAAGGAGTCAGAGCTCTCAACAAACTGACATGCCTCTCACATGCATAGACTCAACAGTGTAGACTCAAATACAATGAAGGAACTCTTTCTTTTGAGAGCCCACAACCCCCTTCCCTCCTCATCCACTTAGCCCACAGTACTGCATAACAAACCTATAGGAAGGCAGCCCGACTCTTTTTTTTTTTTTTTTTCAAAGTTTCTCCAATAAAAAGGATGTAAAGATGAGGTTTAGCATTGAAATAATTAATAGAAGGCATACAAAGGAAAACATCGTTTTCTCACAACACTAAGAAAACTAGACAGCAGTAATGTGAAACAGCCAACAAAAATATAATGCCTAAAGACTGCACAGGAAATACAGCATGAAATGAAATTTATGCACTAAAACTGGAACAGAAAACTCCAAATATTGTATGAAATCTAGGTTCTAAGTTGTATGAAGGCAACATAAAAGGATTTGATTAGCCATGAAGAAAAGTTTTGTCCTTTGTATCTGGCAGCAAGGATCTGCACAGTATAGTGCCATCTGCCTTTCCTCCAACAAGAGTCCTGGCTGAAGACATTGAAAGTAAGACTGAATAATAATTCAAAGGATATGTAGCAATAGTACTATATAATTAATTATTTTTATATATAGGTTCACATTTATAAATATGTAATTTGAAACTATATTGAAAGCTTTGAAACTTTCATGGGAAAGTTCTTACTTGTGAAGAAAGCAGATTAAGAGATCAGGTACTAGATAATACTTAATTTTCAGCCCTAGTTGTAACCATTCCAGCTCTCTGGTTGATGCTTACTGACGTAACGTTCATGACAACATAGGGCAGCATTAATAACAAAATTGCTATATTAAAGTAAGTAGTAAAATGTGAGATTAACTCCAGTATTGGAAGATGAGAAAACAAAGGAAAGAGTCCACAGGGAAGTAATTGAAGACAGATTACAGATTGTGGTAATTAAGAAACACATAATACCATATAAAACAGGCTCTCTGAATAATTCCACCATAACAATAGAAAGCACAAGGAAAATGAGGCTAATCTGAGTTTATGGACTGCTGGGAAAGGAAGTTAAAAAAGTTAATAAACTGGATAAATGTTTAAAAAAAAACAAGTTAGCTGGTCAAGAACAGCATCTGCTCTTAGGAAGAGTATATTTATCAAAGCTTGGCATGGCAGTGAGAAAAAAGCAAATCAAGTAAAAAAGGAAACAAATGGAGCAGAAACAGATGTATGAGGAGAGAGAGAAAAATAAAAGAAAGAAGATGGAGTTCAGTGTCTTATTACTGTGGACTGAAAATGACAATAAATCCTACAAATGATAAGAGAGAATTGTGAAAGTTGCCTGTTTCACAAGAATTACATGGCAGAATGACCTAAATCTCATAAGGTATTTTTTTATTATCTGGCTATGACATGAATTTACTTTGGCTGTAACTGCTAATCCATGTGAAATTCTAACTTCACTTAAGATTGTTGTAGTTTATCTCACTTTGTAGTTTGATTTGTCATCATGCAAAAAGAATTAACTGTTGTCACTTCATATCTAGTCATGATGAATTTTATAATGTACACACTCAAACAGTACTCTGCACCTTATAAGATGGCTTCATTTGCAAGGTAACAGAAAATACCACACCATTTTTACTTCATAATTTATCTCTGTATTACAAAAGACTATTTTCCATAGATTATCTACAGGTTTTATTTTACAGTCCTTAAAAACAGTTAGACCTAACTAACTAAGAATTTTCAAAATGCCAAGAAGTAGCTAAAGTAACCAAAAAAAAAAAAAGACTGCCAATGAAAACCCAAGTACATAAACAGAACTGCAGTGCAGGGAGGTTTACTTTCATAAATTATCTACAATCCAAGACAGGGCTTGGCATGAATAGGATGAGAGGAAATGGCCTGAAATCATGCCCTGGGAGGTTTAAATTGGATATTAGGAAAGATTTATTTAAGGAAAGAGTGGTCAGGCATTGGAATAAGTTGCCCAGGAAAGTGGTGGAATCACTGTCCCTGGAGATGTTTAAGAAATGGGTGGACATGGCACTCTGGGACATGGTTTAATGGCCATAATGGTCTTAGGTTGAAGATTGGACTCAATGATCTTAAAAGTCTCTTCCAACCAAAACAATTCTAAGATATTGTGAACTGTGTTTTCCATTTAGGATGAACTCTTACTTCTTTTCAACTGAAGGTGGTAGCAACTGGAGTGTGAAAATAGCAAATACTATTTTGTCTTGTTAAAAGAATCAAGACATATTTCTGTAACTCCTAGACCAAGAATCTCAGTTTTCTTCAATTAATAAAACATAGTTCTCTTCATGATCTCCATGACCTAGCTCCAATTATAACAAGAATATGAATCCAAAAGTACATGAATGCAGCTTATTCAGAATATCTGCACTTGAGTATTCTCATAATATGCTGATGAGAAGTATCACACTACATTAGCAGGACACTGACCATTACTGACACCCCAAACCAGCACTGATCAACAATCTTACTAGATTAATATTATTAGAACTAAATATTACACCACTTTTAAAGTTATTTTTTTGTAACCCACTAATTCTATTTGAGGATCTCAAACCACTTTAAAAACATTACCTCTTAGGCTAACAACACACTTGGAAAGAAGCTAGCTACCATAGAATTAGGATCATAGAATATTTCAGATGGAAAAGGCCTCTAAAATCATCAACTCCAACTGTCAACCTAACACCACTGTGGTCATTAAACTGTGTTCCAAAGTGCCATGTCTAACATTTTTTAACACCTCAAGGGATGGTGACTCCACCACCTCCCTGCGCAGCCTACTCCAATGCCTGAGCAATCTTTCAATACAGAAACTTTTCTCAAAGTGCAATCTAAACATCCCCTGGTGCAATTGGATGCCATTTCCTCTTGTTCCTATATAATTTATATAGAAGTTCTGTCATCACTTAGAAGAATCTTAGGCCTCATGTAACTAGCTCTGTTACAGACAGAATTATTTCAATCTTATGTTGCTACTTTGGGCAGCAAATGGAACATTAGAGTTTTTTAGATGATTATTTCACACTACTGTGTTGAAAACTTGGCTGTAGAATTCATGAATTAATAAAGTTGGGTGAAAATTTGCTCATCAATAACACACCTGAAAGATTTAATAAACCATTCACTTAGCAGTTCATAGAAAACCTCCCAGTGTGAGAAATAGCAAAGGTAATATAAAACTCAAAGCACACCAACTGGAAAGAAAGTATGTATAATTTAGTCTATACACAGTGTCAGTAATATATATATTTATTGCCAGTGGTAGAGGGCCTGGGGAAGGAGGAGTCAGGAGAGTTGGGAAGAAAGGAGAGAACTTGAGTCTGGAAAGATCAGAACTGAGAGAAAGGTTATCTTTGCTTCTTTCAATCCTATTATATTTTTAGTTTTGCCTGTGAGTCTAACTGTTAAATGATGTCCCTGTATATTTCAACCCTGGAGCATTAATGTTGTTTTCTTTTCTCTCCTTAGGTTTTGTTGACAAGGTGCAGTGAAAGAGCATCTGGGTGGGCATCTGGCAGCCAGCCAGGGTCAGCCCACAACAATGTGTATGTGTGTACTGTGACGGACAATATGCATCACAATAGCCATACATTTCCTGAAAGATTAACAGCCTCCATTACATGGGATGTACTTTTTTCTGGCACAACTCAAAGAGCATGTTGTCCAGTATCTTAGAAAATAGCTTAGCAATGTAATACTTCATTAGCAGTAATGATGTTAATACACACACACACAAATTGCAACTCGTCTTGGCCCAGCACCCCTCCCACACCTACCTTGCCAAGCCCCTGCTCTGCTGGCAAAAATAGATGTTGCAGCAGAAGCCAAAGATTACAAATCAATTTTTATTCCTCCAACCCCATTACCAAATCCATATACCTTATGAATACGTGAGCTCATGACTATTCTTTTGGCAGAAAGTGGTCACCATTGATAAGCACAGCCTGCATGTCTTGTGCATCCTCTCCATGCCACTGTCTGCAGTAACAGCCATATCTGGTATCGTAAATGCAGTACAGCTGCAACATCCACATGGCAACTCAATCACAAACAAGAAAAGTAGAAGTCATAGAGGATCCAGAATACACCTGTGCATAATGGACAAAAATAACAATAACCTCTACCTGATAGGAGTCAGAAGCACATAATTATGGGAAAGCACATAACTGTAGGAAAAGCATAAAACAATACTGCTGATAAACACATGATCACCAGAGAATACATAGAGATTAAGTTCAGATCCAGCGGTCTGTGTCTTCATGGCACCAGGGAGGAATGAGGGGTGAAAGTGAAGGTCACATTCACACGAGCAAAACTGCTGACATGATGCCAAGATTAGGAAGTGTCTGGGCAATTGACAATAGAACAATGGTATGACCACAGTTACACACACACACACTGTACAACAGCAGAGGTGCAAGTATTACCTTGATTTAGTACCTAACTGGAGTGGAAAGAGTTTGATGCAAATGGAAGGGACAGATGAACTGGTTTGTCCTTCTCACACCCTCCCTACAAAGGATGCCTTGAAGTAAGATCTGCAATCTTTGCAATGCTGAATGCTTCCCTGGAAGATAGAGTTTGTGATTGCAACCATATTTATAGCTCATCTCCAGTTTGGTGCATTTATTACTGGCAATCTTGAAGAATATGTGCATGTTGCATGTGAATAAACTGTACTATTGGTGCACCCGACTGCTTTTGTTGAGTGTGACCAGTCCTACAGCAGACAGGCTGCTCATGTGTCTGGTGTCAGGCCCATAGTCACGGCAGTAACTGCGTCTCTATTAAGCGATAAACCCAGCCACCCCTAGCCCCTCTAATCTCTGAGGACCAACTAGAATGCAAGGGGATATATCCCTTACCAAATCTATCCCTGAATAAACACAATAAAGAACCAGGCAAAAATACACCAGAAGACACTGTGATACTTTTTATACAGCTCCAAACTGCTCTGTATAGCTTTATGTAACAAGCTTTACATATAGCCGCACGATAGCTGAAGAACAACTAGCTCAAATCAATGAATCATATAGAACTATTCTAGTTGTCCATTAATTAAGTCTTTTCCTTTGTTAAATTAGTTGTTTCCCTTCCAAAATTAAAGTTTGATGACATTTTATTAATGGGTCATATTAATTGGACTGCTCTAAATATAGAGTGAGAAGATAGGGCTCAGCTGCCAATGTAGGTCTGCCTACATCAGGTTACACAGGAACACATCCAGGTGGGTTTTTAAAGTCTGCAGAGAAGGAGACTCCACAACTTCTCTGGGCAGCCCATTCCTGTGCTCCATCACTCTCAAATAAAGATATTTCTCCTTAAGCTCAAATGAAACCTCCTGTGTTCTGGTTTGTACCCATTGACTCTTGTCCTATCACTGGCTGTGGTGCATTAAAATTTCCCCCCAGCATTGACTTTTGCCAGACCAACTCAGTTAGAAGTAAATGAAGCTGTATTTATAAGCAAAACCTACACTCTACAATGGAATGCAATTGAGATATACAAAATAAACAGTATTTACAATATTATACAGACATTTGCAATTAATAAACAACACAACCCCCCCCTAGCCAAGGACCTGGGGAAGCTACTAGCTTCTCCCCCCTTGTCTCTCCCCTTACCCCCCTGTAAAAAAGGGACAAGAGAAAGGAGCAAAGAAGTTAGATTATCTCTCCTGAGTGAAGTAAACCAGCCAGAGATCAGAGGAGAAAGAGAAAAGGGAAGAATTGTTATGGTACAGCTCATCTTATTCTAGATAGCTACCCAATGAATTTGTTTAGAATAATCTTTTGTTTTCCTTTTTCCACCTAGTAGTGATTTATTTGCATTTTTCTACTTTTCTGATCAAAATCTGTGGCTAAATTTTAAAGGCATAGCCTAAAACCACCACACTGGCCACCACTGGAAAGAGCCCACTCCCACCCTCATGACCTCTACACTTTAGATTTTATAAGCATTGACAGGATGCCCTCTCAGTCTTTTTTCCAAGCTAAAGATCCCCAGGTTTCTCAGCCTTTCCTCATATGACAGATGTTCCAGTCCCTTAATCATCTTAGTGTCCCCCAATGGACTCGTGTAGTTCCCTGTCCTCCTTGAACTAGAGAGCAAAGAACTGGACACAATACACCTGGTGAGGTCTCTCCAGGTCTGAGTACAAGGGGAGGAGAGCCTCCCTCAACCTGCTGGATGCATTCCTTGTAATTCACTCCTGAATGCTGCTAGCCTTCTTGGCCATGAGAATCCTGTAGAGAGAGTACATTATCCAACTCAGAGCACAATTCCAGCATCGTATCTTTGATTCTATTATGTGCTGTTTCTTAGCTTTCGAACCCCCTTCCCTAGCTTCAGATGTTTTATTTAACGCTATATTTAGATAAATATCATTGAGCTAAACCTGAGTAGAATTCATGGGAAACAAAGGTGATATAATACTAACACAGACATTTTGGCCAAAAATGTTAACATTTTAAATAGTCAAACAATACAACATCCACTTCCAGAAGTAAAATGTAGTCAGTTCTTTCATGAAGCACCAATAAAATGTAAATCACAGTCAAATCAGTAATGTCAACATTACTACTAGTAACTTATCTCAAACACAGCAGATACTATCTAAATACTGTCATAGGCTGTTTAGCTAATAACAACTTGTGGATGACAAATATTAATTTCAATATACTTAATGGGAAAAAATGCAAGGAAGAAAACATTTATTCAGAGAAATTAATACATATGGCTTTCTGCCAAATATGAAATCTGTGCTAACCAAAAAAGTTATACAAATCAAGTTATATTTGCAACACACAGCTAGAAAATCAAGAAAGAAAAACCTTTCACAGCATGGCTATCCAGTGTTCCTTGGTTTAGGAGAAGACTACATGCATCCCTGTTTATACAATCAGTTAGACTGTCAGGTCTACAAATAAGCAAAACTTCAAAAAGAGCCTTTATTGTTGAAAATCATTTACCAGTCTGCATAGAAAGAGCACATACTTTACATTTAATTCACCTTGGGAACTGATTTTCAATATATTTCCATTACATGAGAGTCACCATGAAATTAAAACCAAAACCTTCTGAATTACAATCAAGATTTTTTTCTAAGACTTTGACACTTTTAAATTTGACTTATTAGAATCTTAAAACAAAGAGATGAACAACTGCAGCCCTGCTGCTCTTACTGTCTCTTGCACACTAATATTACAGAAGAAAAAAGTAAGGATGCTGGAAGAACAAGGAGTACTATTTTTACTGAAGCTTATCATTATCATGAATATTTTCATGAAGACAGATGCAAAAACTGACAGGTCATCTTGGAGCTATTTTTTAAAACCTCCTAACAAAAAAATGAATATAAAAGGCTACAGATTTCACCATTAATACTGAATTCTTATTTTGTTTGCAGTTAATTATTAAATATATATTTGAGAGAAGTTCTAGGTAGAAAAAAATCATCCAAATTTCTGTGTCTATCATGATGGGAAAGGAATTCAATTACTGTAACTCTTCTCAAATCTTAATTTAATGCTACAAGATTTTTGGGGGCAGACTGATGAACTATGTGTCAAAAATAGAAATTAATTATGTTAGGAAGTTCTAAACATATTTTAATATTAACCCTCCACTTCATTTAACCAGAGAGGTCATTCTACTCAGCTTTTGCTCTTCATGTGCCACATGTATAGTTTACACTGTACAGAGAATAAACCAGCTGCTACAGCACAGATGATTACATCAATGTTTGTCAGCATTCTCGTTAATTGTGTCACATTCCAAATGTAAAAAATAGCATGGATATCACACTTACAAAGTCAGAAGTAATGGAGTGGCTTGTGATGATACTGCTTGTGACTTTTTAAAAAAAAAATTTAAAAATTGTTCCTGGTATTTTTTTAAATATTTTGTAACTTTAATATAATTACGTACTTTCTTTATTGACGCTCTAGAGTCTTTATAAGAGCATAACTAAACATAAACAGTCTTTTTCTGCTCCTTTAATTTCTCTTAGATTTGATGGTGACTATGAAAACATTTATGAAGAGAACTCAGTTGTAAAGATCATTCCTAAAAGTGAACCACCATATCGGAGCTCTGTCTGTCAGAATAACTATAGCTCTGTAGTAGCCATGGATTTTCACTGAATTTGACTGGTAGTAAAGCATAAAAAAGTAAGCATATTTGAGAAGGATTTGTTTACCATTTGCAAATGAACAATGGAAAGCAGTATCAGAAAATACACCTTTTCAGATCTACCTATTAAAAATAAATAAACATTGAAAAGTATTGTAAATAAGGTAAGTAGACACTGAGAAGCTGAAATCTAAGTGCAAAGCAGAAGTACACTCCATAAATGTGTCCTTTATTTAGCTGAAATTATTGCAGAATATGTTTTTCCACAGGTTACTTACAGTGGTGGAATCAGTTAATAATTAGGATGCAACATAATAATTATGAAACTATGAATCCAGGTGTCTGAGAGATACAATTTCATGAAGGGGGAGTTCAGGTTTCTGATATTAATTTCCACAAGCAAAAAGCAACAGATATGTTTTTCTGTGATGATTAATGCTATCATTTTGTTGCTATGCAGCAATTTGAATCATCTAGTAAGTTATTAAGCACAGATAGCTACCAATTTTATGTGGCTTTCAGTGTTCACTACTACTGAAACATTCACATGCACCAAGTAGTTGCTTATATTAAAGAGTACTTGTTTTTCTTATGCCAATAGCCTAAGTCAAACACATTAGTAAAAACAGCTGTGAAAAAAAAAAAAGGCAGAAAAGAAGCCTTTAATACAGAAAGCAACACACTTCTATCTTGTATCCTTTATCTTTGCATGAACACCATACTGACAGGCTTTGCTCTCTCATCTTTGATGGGGCACAGCTTTAACCAGTGGAGTTACACAGTTTGTTTTGAGTGCCCAGTAACTGCATTCAGAGGCTTTCTGGGTCATTGAACTATATTCACTGCATAAAGCAAGAATGTGCACAGAAGTGAAACAAAAGCACAGAGTCTTCAAGGCAATAACACATCCCAGCACAAAAGATAACTGTTCAGTAACTTCTTGAAAAGCCTGAAGAAAAGCTTTCAACTGGCAGCTCTTGACCTAATCCAAGGTAACAACGAGCTAAATTAGCATTTGGCTCCTCCAGACATTGCATAGAACAAAGTAACTTAATTTCTGATGCAATGCTGACATACACTGTTCACTTGCTTTTTGATAGCTCACAAAGAAGCAAACAGCTCCCTCATCTAGTTACCTAAACATCATAGCCTCCTCATCTTTTCCGAGTGTGGCTTGTTCTTATCTTAACCTTGTGTCCAGAGAAGGGCCATGAGGATGATCAGAGGGCTGGAGCACCTCTCCTGGGAGGACAGACTGAAAGAGTTGGGGCTGTTCAGTCTGGAGAAGAGAAGGCTCCAAGGTACCTTCTTGTGGCCTTCCAGTATCTGAAGGGGGCCTACAAGAAGGCTGGGGAGGGACTTCTCAGGATATCAGGTAGTGATAGGACTAGGGGGAATGGAATGAAGCTGGAGGTGGGGAGATTCAGGCTGGACGTGAGGAGGAAGTTCTTCACTGTGAGAGTGGTGAAGCCCTGGATGGGTTGTCCAGGGAGGTAGTTGGAATCCTGTCCCTGGAGGTGTTTAAGACCAGGCTGGATGAGGCTCTGGCCAGCCTGATCTAGTGTGAGGTGTCCCTGCCCATGGCAGGGGGGTTGGAACTAGATGATCCTTGTGGTCCCTTCCAACCTTGACTGTTTCGGTGATTCTATGAAAAGCCAAGTGTGCTTTTATTTGGATAACTGGTGGTGCTAATGCTCTGGATTTCAAAATTGCCAAGCCACAGCAATCACATGAATGGCTGAGGTCAATACAATGTACATGATCAAACAGTCAAGCTAGTAAGTTACGATGGAAAATATTTTCTGATTCCATATTATGGTGTCAAGGGTTAATGGTGGCCCAGCCACTAACTGTCTAACAGAGGCTTTCTTTTAGCCCTCTCCCTTCCCAAAAGGAAAGAGAAAAGGAATACGGGAGAGACACTTATGGGCTGGAAAAGCAAACTACAATTATGTTAATGAAAATATTTACAAAACCAGTATCAAATTCAATCCCCTGATGGCAATTACATCAACATCACCACTGACATTGTGCCACAAAACCCAGACTGGACGCAACAGCAGATGGGAACCAGATTCAGGAACTGCAGTCTGGAATTGGATTCAGGAACCCAAGGATTGGGACTGAAGGCAGAATGGACAGCATTCCACTCATACACTGACCATTGAAGAAGACAGCTTGACCCTCACGACCCTTGAGCTTTATACCAAAACTGACACCTATGGACTGGAATACCTTGCTGGTCAATTGAGTGTCACCTGAACTGTCTGCTTCTCCCTGCAGGTGTGCCCTTTAATTCTGCACCTCCAACAAAGTACAGTGACCTTGGTCTGCATGCCGTGGCACCAAACAGAAACACCGTGCATTATCCTTGCTAGAAGCAGACACTCAAAAATGTGGTTCACTGAAACTCAGGTGCAGCCAGCAGTTCTGCAAAGCATCCCCAGCCTCATCCCCATTCCCACACTCTGAAACTGGAGCTGTGACTGCATAATTTTTGCTAACACCTAGAGATCTCCTTCAGGAACCCTACAGAATTAGGCACTGCCAAAACACACTGGAAGTCATGCTGTTTTTTCCCCAGTTACTGTTGAGAGTCTTCATATGAATACACGTTTATTGACAAATACTCAGACGGATTCCTTGAAAGCAAGAAAAAAAAATCTGAAAGCCGCCTAGATGCAAAATGGAAACACTACTTAATCTTGGGACTTTTATTTTAACTAGGTCATCAAATGAAAATTAAGGACATCTTGATAATCTTCACAAACTTTCTTATAAATGAGTACTACACAGTACAGTAATCTAGGAATTGAACAAACCCTGGAGACCAGCACTGTAGAGCATTTTAAATACATTTCTAAATCTAGAAATAAAATGTCAATGTTTCTAAGCTGGAAAACCTAAGGAGAGATCTGTCAAAGCTGCAAAGGTGAGCTGATCCCCAAATCTGTTTTGAAGAGAAGTAGGCTACAATTTCTAGATATTACTGATCAGAAAAATGTGCATACATTTTTACTGTATTACTACACTTCTTTCTTCGTGTTGTGAATTTACTCTCTATTGTAACACCTTTTCATGCAGGATAGATTGTCATTGGCAATGAGGAAACACAGAATCTGAGTTTTTTTATTCCAGTATTTAACCAGGAATAGCAGCTAAAAATGATGGTTAGAAAGAAAATTACAAGAAACTCCTCTGAGTTTTTAAAGCTTCTTCCATATAAAAACTGCAGAACAAAACATTATTCATGATGTGTACATCTGGAAATTCCATTTTCCTGGCATATCTCAACACAGGGTTGACCAACAGATCTGATATTACATCCCCTCTGGTAAAGCTGTCAATTACCTGGCTTAAGAAGTTACCCTCCATGAATCCCAGGAATCTCCTGTATTACTTATAGCTTGCTACCTTTACAGCAGATGTTGGAGTGGTTGAAGTTGCCCTGCAGGACATCACTGTGCAAGCCTTTGATTTCGAGGTGTTTTCCCCCCCAGTGATTATTGACTTACTTATTTTGAAAAATTTAATCAAAATATGAAGTAATGTGCTGGCTCACTACTAACATAATATTACTAATCAAGCTTCTTCCAATTATAAACTGCAGAAGAAAACATTATTCATGATGTGTACATCTGGAAATTCCGTTTTTTCTGGCATATCTCAACACAGGGTCTGCTAAACCATCAGAACATGAGAGGTTAAGAAAAATAAAGCTTTCCTACATGTGATTTCTCTGACTGAAGATGAAAATTTGTAATCTCTTTTTTTTCCACACATAACCTTTAGTTGAGCCTCTCTACATCAGGAAATTTAATTTTGTTTTTAATGACCTTTTCCCATTACATTCATAAAAACTACTTTCTCCTCACCCCGAGGCTAAACTTACCCTGGTGCAGCTTGAGACTGTGTCTTCTTGTTCTGGTGCTGGTTGCCTGCAAGAAGAGACCAACACCCACCTGGCTACAACCTTCCTTCAGGTAGTTGTAGACAACAAGAAGGTCTCCCATGAGCTTCCTCTTCTGCAGACTAAACCTCCCCAGCTCCCTCAGCCTCTCTTCATAGGATTTTGTGCTTGAAACCTCTCCCCAGCCTTGTTGCCCTCCTCTGGACACGTTCAAGTGTCTCAATATCCTTCTTAAATTGAGAGGCCCAGAACTATCACAGGACTCAAGGTGTAGCCTAACCAGTGCTGAGTACAGGGGCACAATGAATTCCCTGCTCCTGCTGGCCATACTATTTCTGATGCAGGCCAGTATACCATTAGCCTTCTTGGCCACCTGGGCACATTGCTGGCTCATGTTCAGCCGGCTGTCAACCAGCACCCCCAGGTCCCTTTCTGCCAGGCTGCTCTCCAATCACTCTGTCCCCAGCCTGCTGCGCTGCATGGGGTTGTTGTGACCAAAGTGCAGCACCCGGCACTTGGACTTGTTAAATGCCATCATGTTGGACTCTGCCCATCTGTCCAGCCTGTCAAGGTCCCTCTGCAGAGCCCTTCTACCTTCCAACAGATCAACACCTTGTGAGAGACTACTTGTCCCTCCTTGTGTGACTCAACAAAGTCACAAATCACTTGCTGCTTGCCCAGACAATATGTTGTTGGGCAGAGCCACTGGAAAGAAGGTGCAAAGATCATGTAGGAATCCTGTCTACCAATCCTGGATGCAAATCACGTTGTGATTGCATCGTGATAACACTGGACTGCAGATGGCCTACAACAATGGCCCAAGGACCCAGCCACCACACCTTCAGGACAAGATCATTTCCAGCTATCAGATACCCCTAGGAAGGGAGGATGGCGAGACAATGGACTCACCACCTGTTTCCTGATGTGTAATGAATGTGTGGGCAGAGAGATGGAGATGAGGCAGTGGAGGCCCCCTCCTCCTCCATCCTGACCCCTGCCCAAACACACAGAAATGCACAGAAAGATTTCCTGGGGAACGATACCTGGATATTTACCTAAGGAGGATTTCCTGGCTCCTGAATTCCTGAGAGACAATGCTTGGACACATACCTAAGGACTAAAAACTGTATAAAAGACTTGACTACTGGCTTAGTAGAAGAAAAACGCAGGAGGACCATGCCGCTGAGAAGGAAGGAAGCAGACTGAACCCTCTCTCCGTGTCGTAAGTCCCACCTGCTGCAACTCATGGAGCTGACCCAGGCTGCCCAGAGGACCACATCTCTTCTCTAGCCAAAGCCTCAGCACCCTTTCTTTACAGACCCAGGCTGCCCAGAGGGACCACATCTCTTCTCCAGCCAAAGCCTCAGCACTGTTTCTCTACAAACCCAGCATCTCCTGCAGCACCTTTCCTCCACAGACTCAAACTGTCTTGGGGAGGGTGAGGCGTGTGGTAATATAATTCCTTTCCTCTTCTCTCTCTCTTCTCTCTCTCCCTCTCTATTTTCTCCCTCTCCCCTTCTTATTTCCATTTTATTTACGTAATAAATAGTCTAGCTGTTGATATTTTGGCCTCGCTTGTGCCTCTAATTTCACAACACGGGAATGTTCAAAAGAACTGAGTCTCTTTCCTTCTCCGGAACGAGACACACCTGCTCCAAATTTGGTGTCATCTGCAAACTTACTGATGGTGGACTCAATCCCCTCATCCAGATCATCAATAAAGATATTGACTAGAATGGGGCCCAGCCCTGATCCCTGGGGGACACCACTAGCGACTGGCTGCCAGCTGGATGTGGCACCATTCACCACCACTCTCTGGGCTTGGCCCTCCAGCCAGTTCCTAACCCAACACAGAGTGCTGACAGCTTGGCCAGGAGTTTGAATTGGGGGATGATGTCAAAGGCCTTGCTGAAGTCCAGGTAGAGTATATCCACAGCCTGCCCCACATCCACCAGGCAATCACCTGATCATAGGAGATCACATTGGTGAGGCAGGACCTGCCCCTCCTAAATCCATGTTGGCTGGGCCTGTTCCCTTGGCTGTCCTGCAGGTGCTGTGTGATTGCCCCCAAGATGACCTGTTCCATAATCTTGCCTGGCACTGAGGTTAGGCTGACAGGCCTGTAGTTTCCAGGTTCCTCCATCCAGCCCTTCTTGTGGATGGGGATCACATTGGCCAGTTTCCAGTCACCTGGGACTGCTCTGGTGAGCCAGGACTGTTGAAAAATGGAGAGCGGCTTGGCCAGCTCACCTGCCAGCTCTCTCAGCACTCTAGGATGGATCTCATTTGGTCTCATGGACTTGTGAGTATCCAGGTGGCTCAGTAAGTCCCTAACTACTTCCTCATGGATTTGAGGGGGACCACACTGCCCCCTGACCCCATCAACCAGTTCAGGAGGCAAGTTATCCTGAAGTCCTCCTGCCTTATTGTTGAAAATGGAGGCAAAGAAGGTATTTAGAACCTCAGCCTTTTCCTCATCTTTAGTTACAATGTTCCCCTCCAGGTCCAGTAAGGAGTGGAGGTTTTTCTTGACCCTCTTTTTAGTGTTAATCTATTTGTGAAAATGCTTTTTATGTCTTTCACAGAAGTGGCCAGCTTGAGTTCTAACTGGGCTTTTGCCGCTCTAATTTTTCTCCTGAATGTTCTAACAACATCCTTAAACATATCACGAGTTCCCTCCCACCCTTTCCAAAGGTGATATATCCTCTTTTTTCCCCTTAATTCCTTCAAGAGCTGCTTGCCCATCCAGGCCGTTTGCCTTCCCTGCCAGCTCATCTTGCAGCACGTGAGAACTGCCAGTTCCTGTGCCTCCGAGAGTTCCTACTTGGTGTAGGACCAAAAGTCCTGGACCACTTTGTTCTTAAGGGCTGCTACCCAGGGAACTCTACAAATTAGTTGCTTAAACAAGTTGAAGTCTGCCCTCTGGAAGTCCAAAGTGAGGGTTCTGTTACTGCTCCTCTTTATTTCCCTGGATATTGAAAACTCCACTATCTCATGGTTGCTGCACCCTAGACTGCCTCCTACCATCACATCTGCAACCAGCCCTCCACTATTGGAGAACAGCAGATGAAGCAACGCCTGACCCCTGGTAGGCTCACTTAACAGCTGCATCAAGAAGCTGTCCTCCATGCGCTCCAGGAATCTTCTGGACTGCCTCCTCTCTGCTGAGTTAAGTTTCCAGCAGATGTCTGGCAGGTTAAAGTCACCCACAAGGACAAGGTCTGATGATCTTGAGACAGCCTCCACTTGCTTATAGAATATTTCATCAATCTCTTCATCCTGGTTGGGTGGTCTATAACAGACTCCAACCAGGATGTCAGTTTTGTTAGCCCTTCCTCTGGCTTTAACCCCCAGGCACTGAATCCTTTCATCCTCAACCTCAAGTTCTGTGGCATCAAGAGATTCCCTAATATACAGGGCCACTCCTCCTCCTCTTCTCCCTCACCTGTCTCTCCTAAAGAGCCTGTAACCACCCAGTGCAGTACTCCAATTATGTGAATCATCCCACCATGTTTCTGTAATGGCAACTACATCACAGTTTTCCTGGTGAACCAAGACTTCCAGTTCCTTTTGTTTGTTACCCATACTGCGTACACTGGTGTATATGCACTTCAGGTGGGCTGCTGATTTCTCATCTAACTCTAGTCTATGTCCCTCTCTCTACCTGACAGGAGGTTGTAGCCAGGTGGGGGGTTGGTCTCTTCTCTCAGGCAACTACCAACTGAACACGATGACACAGTCTCAAGCTGCCCCACAGAAGGTTTCGGATGGATGTTAGGAAGAAGTTCTTCATAGAACGAGTGATTGGCCATTGGAATGGGCTGCCCAGGGAGGTGGTATAGTCACCATCAATGAAGGTGTTTAGGAAGAGACTTGATGGGATGCTTGTTGCCATGGTTTAGTTGATTAGATAGTGTTGGATGATAGGTTGGACTCGATGATCTCAAATTTCTCTTCCAACCTGGTTAATTCTATTCTATTCCATTCTATTTTAAACCTCCCCTGGTGCAATCTGAGGCCATTTTCCCTCATATTATCCCTTGTCACTAGAGAGAAGAGATGAACCCTCACCTCACTACAACCTACTTTCAGGGAGCTGTAGAGAGCAATGGGCTCTCCCCTCAGCTAGCCTCCTTTTCTCCAGACTAAACAACTTTCAGTTCCCTCCACTGCTGCACTTCTCCAGAACACTTACCAGCTTTGTTGTCCTTCTCTGAACATGCTCCAGCAACTCAATCTTTGTTGCATGGGGCTCAAAACTGAACTCACGGTGTGACCTCACCAGTACTGAGCACAGGGAGACAGTAACTTCCCTGATCCTGCACTTCAAAGAGCAATACAACATAATGCTCTTGAAAGTCTTCAACCACTATACACAGAAAAAATGTTCTATTTCAACTATGAACTGAGAATACCTTTTTCAATCTTTTAGGGACAATATTTTAAAGTTTGGGGTTGTTTCATAAAATGGAAAATGCCCAGCCCACAAAACAGAAGACAGAGGGATGGAGACAAAAGAGGCTTGTAAGTATATGCATTTAGAAAACCTGAAGTTAGATTGAAAAAGGCTCAAATTGAAAACATTAAATTCTTCAATTAGATGCAAAACTCAATCCAACAGTCAGATGAATTAATCATTCCCCTTCTCCAGACAGTTCATTTTACTCTGCTGCTTGCATATTCCTTTTATCAGGAGAGTGCTATAATAATTTAGTCCAGAGATCCCATTGTGTGCATTCTGTGTGCTAATGCAGTCTCAAACAAGACATAAAAAAATCTGAAATGTATTATTAGAATTTTTTTAGATATTCACCAGATGCCAAACTAAGCTACAGGAAACCTTCCTGCACATTCAATAGGCACTGATGGGTATTTAAGAAATTACTCTGTCTACAGACTCTTTCAGAATAAATAAACAATGAATGAAATCCCACTCCTATTTAGTTCCAGCTTCAAAATAAAAAAAACTTGAAGAATGCAAAGGAGATAGTTGCAAAACTAAGTTGTCATATTTTGTAGCAAAACTGGTAGTGAGGAAATAAAAATAAAATAATCTTCTCTCTGAAAAAAATTGTAGACACATCAAGAGACAGCAGAAAAGTAAATGGTAAAAATAGTCATACTTCAAATATTTTATATATAGAGAAATTCTTAAACCCTTTATAATAAAATATAATTCTCCAGAGGGGCAATCCTTTACTAGAAGAAATGAGTTGATCCAACTAACACAAGACACTAGACAAAAGGAGACATGGAATAGAGCCCAGACCTCAACTGCAGAATGCTACAAGCCATATAAAGAACCAAGATGGTTCTCAGAATGTACAGGCTAAATGGGAAGATTCTGCTCATTTTTAGAAACAAATAATAAGCCCTTTAAAAAAACCCACATACTTAACACCCCCCCAATTTATTAAAAAAAAAAAAAAAAAAGGGTGAGAAAAATCATCAGAAAATAGAACTATTTCAAAAGTAATACAGGAACCCACATAAGCAAGAGAAGTATTGGAGGATATTTTGATACACTTGAAAAAGTATGGATGTGATTTCAACAAAGCTCTCAGTCAAGAAACATAAACCAAGGAAGACTTCTGACTCTTCAGCAGAATTACATGAAATATCCAACTAGAACTATTTCAGGAATTAAAAATAAGAACATTTACAGCAAATCAATTTCTCCATTCATCTGCACTTTGTCAAATTGCATGGAAAAAAAAATTAAAATTAACCTGCTTTGATGTTTACAACAGACTACTTTAGTAAGAAACTATTTTTTTCTGGAGTTTCCCAATTTCAGGTATTCAAGACATTCAAAACTATTTCTTCTGGATACAAAGAGATACTTCATTTGTTCTAAAACATTTCTGATCCTCTGTCTCCTCTTCCTGCCCCATAAGTTAAAAGATACCACACAAATTAAAAAGCACAAACACAAAAAAAAAAAAAAAGGCAAGCAAGTAATACATTGGCACCATTTCTTCGTTTCTTAAAGCGCATCTTAAAATGCAAGCCAAAAAAAATAGGGATTTTGCCATCATCTAACTGTAATTGCTGTTTCCCTGCTGCTCTTAGAGCTGAAAAAGAACGCGTGGAATCTTCAAGCACTGCATATTTCAGAGTAAGTATAAAGACAAATGTCATAATATATTTTTCAGAGGATTCTTCAGCATAACCTTTTTTAAGATTTAGAACTATATTAGATGACTAACCACTGCTATTCAGCAGCCCCTCAACAGAGCTGACAGGCACACCTCTATAAAGTAAATTACACACTGTTTAAGCAAAATTCTAAGCAGGCATCTCCCTTGGCGATGTTTGCCTACCTGAACAACATGGTGTTTGTTCTAGCAATGACCTGCATGCCTGTCTTCTCACACCTCACAGCTGTCATTTAAGCTACTCTACAAATAACCGTATAAAATAACCAAACAACCAAATACAGTGGAAAGAAAAATTCATCTAGTTATACATTAATTATTCATCTAGCTATATATTAATAATTCCTCTAGTTATATATTAATATATAAGAAAAATTCATCTAGTTATATATTAATATTCCACAATGAAAATTAAGTATGCAGCATTCAAAGTTACATTTATGTAAAACGTGTGGAAAATAAGGCTTAAAAAAAGTTATTCCTGGAAATATGTTTTCTGAGGTTTCTTTCCACTCACTAAAGCTCTATTAAAAGCACTTCTTAGCAGCTAACACTTTTGGCTACTGGCAAAAAATCCAAACCAAAACAAAAACCACCACCAAAGCATTTTTAAAAAAACCCAGTACCTGTTAAAAAAAAAAAATCCAACCAACCAAAATTTTTAAAAAAGCCTTTTATAACATGGATTTCACCAAACTCTGTAATCAAATTTGAAACAGTTCAGTGGAACATGCAAGTTTTTAATACATCGCTAATTAAAAAGATTTCAAGTATATCTGCAGCAGTTTGATTCTTTTTTCCCCTACTTAAACAATACCTGGCCTATATAGTACTACACTGGGCACTGCAGTAGGCAGCACAATTTTTCAGCAATCCAAACTTCATGGACAGAATAGGGCCAGAAGCACTGGTAAACTTGAGCTTTTTGCTAACATGCAGAAAGTTTTAAACAGTTCTAATTTCCTACCATTCTCAGTAAACAGATGTTACAGCAATGTATTGTGTTTTTTTAACATTTATATATTTATATTTTCCCTACTACCAGTCATGGAATTTTTGCATAATTACATTATCTTGTACAAGGTAATAGAACTGGATCCTGTATGGTAGAGCAGTGTTAAAAATCTGTAGACTCTTGTCAACAACTTACTTGAGTATTTAGAAACTACTCTAAAAAAACATCACTTTCCAGTTGTCTGCTGCTCAGGATGACAACTTCTTGAAAATCCCCAGGAACAGTCCTCTTTGACAAGCATTTGGGCAACAAACTTCAAACCTGATCTTTATTATGTTTCTTGTGTGGTTACTTTAATGTCAGCTAATTGAGAACATGACCCTGATTAAGCCACTGAAAGAAAAACTGTCAATATTTTTATGATGCAGTTCCCATAAGTAACAGTTTGTTGGAGATGATTAAAGGGACAACTCAGAGGAAGGGGTGGAATGAAATGCTTAATGAGGCAGCCGAAAAGTGAAATCTCTGTGTCTCTCACATGTGCACAGTCCTAAGCATAGTTTTATAGGTACATTTTTAAAGAAACAGACAGACAGGCTACATTTTCTGGTAAGTCAGATCTAACGTTAAAAAAAAAGTAAAATCAAACCTATACCAAATCAAACCACTTAAATAGCTGCAGTGTTAACGCTAGACTTTTTTTCCTTTTCCTTTTGAATCTATTTTGCATTAAAATGCCCTTTTGTTGTAATTTACACTTTCAAGCAAACAAACATTTTACAGACGGTAATACAGTTTGTGTCCAACAAATCACCACAACAGAGGCAGGAAAAAAAGAAAAAAAAAAAAACAACAAACCCAAAAAACCAAAAGATCCAGCTCTTGAATTACTGTTATGCTTAAAGTACAGTTAAAACACCCTCCAAAATAAAAACAAAACCCAAAAAGCAGTCCTGCAATGAACTATACAGAGCCTTGACTGAAATCCCAGTTCCTGTTGGAACAAGCATGTGAACAAAAAAACCAGCTATTAAAAGTTAGCTTGAAATATGTTATCAAACCTCCATCCCTGTTAGACAATACAAAGCACTAGAGATTTAGATGGGGTGCAAAAACTCTGCAGTCACTTCCCCCATTAACTTCATGGAAGGAATATTATGGTCAAAACCTTGAAGTATACTTAGCTGAAAGGTTCACAGTGAAAAAAAAAAAAAAAAAAGAAAGAAAAGAAAAATGTCTTCCTACAGACAGTAAGTCAAAATGCACATACTAAAAGATGTCAAAAAAAATGCACTTTCAAAATGTGTAACAGATGGAAGACATAATAGCTCCTGTCTCTAGACAGGATTTTAATGACTTCATCAATGAGAGGAATCATAGGTATAAATAAGGACATTAGTAGAAGGATAAAAAAAATCACAGACTATCCTTTTCAAATAGTATGAAATTAACTGAAAAAAAAAACACCTGTTGAGTATACAGGATTTAAGAAAACATGGAAGAAAAAAATAGCATAAAAAATATACGTATTTTTCCTCAATATGCAGAAAGAGAAATTTTTAAGAGTGACAGAAAATCTTCCCCTTTTATAAAACAGAACAACAAAAAAAGAAAAAAGTCTTTCTTTTGTGTTGGCTCCCTGATTCAATATTGGAGCTGTATATACAGCCACCATCAGAGTAGACCTTTGCAACCTGCTCTAGTAGAACCTGTTCTGGCAGGGGTTGGTTAGACTGCATGATTTCCAGAGGTCCCTTCCAATCTCTTTCATTCTGTATTTTTATGTGCTTCCAGAATGTGAACTGAACAGCATGCATGCCTGATGCAGGAAGCACTGTAATACAAAACAGTGAACATTTTAACACAAAAAAGGAAGAAAATATACCAAAGTGCAAGACAAGGATAAGACATCAGAAGGCCCTGAACACAGACATGGTTTTAGCACAAACTGACAGAAATATGAAAGAATAACAAAATTACAGAAAAAAATTATACTGAAAGATAAGAATGAACATGGTAAGAAATGCCTCACATATATATATCTACATGAAAGTGATTGGAAAAAAAGGACCTGAAAATTTACTTTAAACAGCTCTTCCCAGACATCAGTCTCTGATAAAAACAGACTAGGGTGGTAAGTGCAATATCAAATGCACTTGAAATGGCAGTGAAGACTTGCCCAGGGAAAAAGGCAGGGGGGAAAGCAAAGGAACCTTTTCCCCAAATGGAACAACAAAAAAAGGTTGTATTTTTACACAGGAGAAAGCAATGATGTATAAAACCAGTCCATCATTGCAAAACACTGATGCAAACAATAAGGATAATGTAGAGATGGATAGGAAGTATGACTTGATGAAGAAACACTAAGTGTTCTAATTGAGATGAGAGGGGTATAAAGTTCCAAAGCAACACACAGAACTAGAATGTTAGGGACACAGAGAGGACATAGAGATCTCTAAATCTGTTAAAATAGAGAAAAATAGTGTGGCAAATCAGCATCAACATAGTTATACTGTAGAACACAGATAAAAACAGAAAATGTTATTAGATAAGAGAAACACAATAAACTTCTATGAGAGAATGGATCAAAAGAGCACACATGCTATAGAAAAACGTGATGGCTTCTCTCTCAGACAGAAATGCTAATAAATCAGCAGATTGAAATAAACAGAATGCACAAAAATGAATATAAGCATAGCTTGAAAAGCCCTACCAATTGAATCAGATCACCCACCATTTCAAAGAAGTAACAGGTACCTCTAATCTCAGAATTATGAAACTGCAAAACCATCACAATTCTGTGTATAAGAATATGCTTGGTTTTAAATGCAAATTTTAAAAACAAAACTATTGCAATTACACAGATAGAAGGTTTTTTTTTCCCTGTGGCATGTGACATCCCATGATGATGAAATTAAAAGCATAATACATGCTTCTACAGAGGATATGGGAAACAGCATTAACTAGAAATTCTATGCTGAAAGTGAATTGCATAATTATTTCACATACAACTACATTTTTCTCTAAGGGAATACACAAATATCTTGTTTTCAAAACCCTGTGCTGCCACAGGAAATAAAGCTGTAATTCTGCTTATGATACTGACAGTAAACTCCCTGTGTTGGTGATTAATGTACTGTGAGACAGAAGTGGTTTGTGCACTCCTTTCTAAAGCAGAACTGGGAAGCACTGGTCAAGAAAGTCACCATAATATGACATTAAAAACTGCCTAGTTTTAATTTGGAGAAACAGGGGAGGCAGGAATCTCCAGCAGGTTTTTTGTAATTTTAGTTTGTTTTGTCTATTTTTGTGTCTAGTGCCAGTTTCTTTTTGAGAGTATACACATCCCCCCAAAAAAATCTTAGTGCACCTAATATAATCAAAACCTTAAAATCCTTTGTAAATCAAATGCTGTTAACACACAACTAAAGAAGTGTTCTTGCTCAAATAAGCTAAAGGACTCAAAAAGTTCCTTTAAATTAATGTTACACTGACCTTTACATACATTCACACAATGTTAGCACTGACTCAGTCACCTTTAATAACGAGTTCTATGTTTACTGCTCATTTACAGAAAACCTCACAAGGTAGCAAAGCAATGTTATAAATGTTATATTGTCTTACAATTGCCAGTCTCAAGCTTAGTAGAGTTATCATGTTACATACGCTCGTTTTTCACAAAGTCCTCCCCTCCAGCCACACTACAACACAAAAAGTGTGGCATCTTTGTGGATAGCAATCAATACAATGATCTTGGATTGTCAGAACTGAGAACCTTCAGGTTTATATACATATATATATATTTTTATATATATATATATATATATGCTCTATGAGCCGCAGAATTTGCCTGAAATACCGAGGTGACAGTGCTCTGACAGAAACAACCACTCCCCTTTTCAAAACAGAGGTTCACACTGTGTGGTAAAATGGAGAAGCCATTTATTAAACATGTCTTAGGTATAAACAAAGTTAACATAGAAAGCCTTCCCTATTTTGTAGTGAAATGGACAAAGGCAGACAGACGCCCAGACAGCAGCCAGTGGTAATCATTTTGAAAGCATGTTTGGTTTGCAGTGGTTCAGTGCTCCTGTTCTTCACTGGAACTCGTCTTGGCAGGAAAAAGACTCAATGAATGAATGATGAATGAACAAAGCAATGCTCTGTAAAACTGTACAAAGCAAGTGTACATCAAAGTGCATCAATACTTCATTACAAAACTAGACTACTTGGAGAGCTACTACTTCAAATCCTGATGCAAATCCAAGGACAGACATCTGCATATCCACAATGTGTCAACAATTTACATTGCACTGCAACAAGCTGCTTCTAAAGCAGTAATATTGATAATTGGCTTAGCATTAGCCCAAACACCTTTGTTATTTAATATTAAATATTAATTTATACTGTTGTAATGTAACTTGGCAATGTTCAAATATTGTCAAAATATAATTAAATATAGACTTACTAGCAGAGATAACTGAAACGCACCTGAAACTCTTATATTACTCTACTCAAACACATACATGCCTTATATGTATTAAGACACAGATCATTTACAAGATAATGAACTGTCACTGTAATTTAACTTACTGATTTCAAACATTAGTTTCTCCTCTGAAACTTTACATGTTCTTCCTAAATTGAACTGGTTTATGCTGACACTGTTCAGTCTCATTTATTACAGAGCAGTTTCCATGCAGTACTCAACTGAATAAACATACTCCAGCCATGAAAAAAAAAAGTTCTTTGTCTGCTTTCCTCTTCAAGACTCAGTCTCACCTCTCAACTGTGTGTACCCACTACCTATCTAGGCCCAATTCTAATGTCCTTTCAAGAAAAAGATAACCCAGCTCAACCTCACTAAACAATTTCAAATATTAATGCTTCTGGGGTCATTACTTCACTGCTTCAGGAGTCCAGCCAAGGCATCAACTACAATGAAGAAGGGTTTGGAGCATTTCCCATAGGAGGAAAGATGGGGAGAGCTCACACTGTTTAGCCTGGAAAAGGCTCAGAGCAGACCTCTTCAATCTGTAACCATATCTGAAAGGAAGGTGCTGCACTGACTGAGCCACTCCCAGCAATGCCCAAGAACTGGTCTAACATGTACAAACCAAAACACAGGAGAAAGGTTCCTCCTCAGCATCTGAAAAGACTTATTTAATATGAGTGTGCCTGACCACTGGCACAGGCTGCCTAGAGAGCTGGTAGAGCCTCCATTCTTGAAGATCTTCAAAGCTGCCTGGACATGGTTCTAAGGTAACATGCTCTGTGTGAGCCTGCATGACCAGGCATATTGGATCAGATGATCTCCATGGATCTCTTCCAATCTTAACCACTTGATCACCTCAGGAGCTTTTTCTCTGGCAACAAAGGGCATGTTCTCCCCTGATGGCCCTCGCAGAAGCTGAGTTGAGGTACTCTGCTAGCACCAATAATCATTGTTGGTCTCTGAGCTGGGGCACTGGCCTCTTGTCAGAGGGCTCAGCAGGTGAGGAGCATCAAGTGGAGCAGGCTTTCTCCCTTTGGAGGGTCTGCCTTCTTGGCATAAGACCGTAGGCTTTTCTACTCAGAAATAATTGTATTTCCTCATGCCACATACTTCAGTATCCCTCTGCTTCCAAACGGCCAAATAACTACAAGCTGTTCTCAGGCTTTGATGAAAACAATATAAAGACTGCATTAGTTTTTAGGAAAATAAGATGAAAAATTAAAAAAGATGTATACAGATAAGTATTTCAAATCAATTATGAGCTCATAGAGAATAAAAGCAGTACAGGCATAAAATTTGCTAGAAATTACATTAGCAGTAAATATAGCTCTATCAGAGCACTAAATCTTACAGCAACCAATTACATCAGGATGCTGGATTTAGACAATGCTGAGGCACCAAAACTGTTCCATTTTATCTGATCTTGTTTTGGACACGAATAAGGAATTTGAGCAGAGGCCTAGTTACTTGCTTGTTGGAAATCCAGTATGGCCTTCTGCCTTATCACATCAATAATGACAAATTTAGCCATTCTTCCAAGTAGATTTTCCATCATTCTAATTTTTAAAGTCGTTTGCTAACAATCGTAAACAGCTAAGCTTCTCAAAACCTTCTCTTTAGAATATCAGACTATTATCCTAGACTTTAGTAGACAAGGCCTTTATTATCCTGTCTTCAGACGAATTTACTTTCATAGCAGTCTCCTTGCAGAAGCTTTCCTGGTTTACATGACAGGGTCACATAATGCTATCTCTGACACCTGCAGTCTCATCAATAATTAAGACATCTATGAGTATTAGATGACTGGGTGCCATGGCAATACTAGTATGAAGATTTTACATCATGCCAAAGGTGTGGCACATGTATTTTTTCCTTAACTTTGCCAAAATTCTCTGTAAAGTGAATTGTTGATTCTTTTTAGCATCACACATTACTAAGAAAATAATCATTAGTGTTCTTTAACATTTTCAGTGAAGAACATCATCTGTAAAAATATATTTACCTTCCATTATTTTTACACATAACAGCGCCTGTGCCACAAAGTTACAGACTGTAAAAATGAACAAGGTCTGAAGCGCTAAGCATCCAGTCCAATGTAAGTACACTCCAAAGTACTGCACATTTGTAACAGTAATGTGATCCTCTTCAAATGTTTCTGCAGTAGGTTATTGAAAAACTGCTTATCCTCTCTTTGGAGATTACACAGACCACTGAATGCTCTATGTGAGTGGAAACTCACTCACATAGATTTATGGAACTGATTTCCCTGGAACTCTGCAGGTCATCTTACTGGCTCCAATTTTGATAAAACAATCACCAAAACATTCCAACAGTTTAAAAGTAATCTGAACAAAAATATTTGAATGAAACTAATACACTGAATGCAACATGTGGTTTTTTATATTAGGAAAAAAAAATTGTTCTGACTCAAGAGAAGAAAGCATGACTCTGTCTCTGCTCTCAAATAGTAGATCAATATATTACATATTAATTTACCTTTTCCCAAAGGATATAAAAGGTAAGTAACCTAATTCTGTCAGTAATACTTTCCCACACAAAGCACCATCATATACTTCATACTTTCCCTGTCATATAAAAGCATACACATATTTTTTTTCACATAAGGAATAATAAGCATACACATATTTTTTTTCACATAAGGAATTAGAGAAACACAGAACTACAAATCAAGAAACTACCTATTTTATTTTGAAAAACATTAAACCTCCAAAGTCCATCTGAAGTATATTTAACGTCCAAAGTCCATAGGAGCTTATATGAACAAGAACTATATTAAGGAATTTGGTTAAAAAGGTTGAATAATATTGCTCATAATTCAATACTTTCTCTGGTTTTATCACTCTTATTACATGTTCCCTTCTGACTACAAGACGTTTTGGATAAATACAGGCAATTTAGATGATCACCAAAGAAATCTCACATGTCTGAGAACAGCTCAGATCTGTTTAAGATTCCTGAAAATGAAACTGACGGTTTGCAAAATCAAAAGTGTATGCACCAGATACACACAACATTTGCTAAAGAAACTTCATGCCTCTAATATGCAAATGTGAAGACAATTCAGGTAACAGCCTCCTATACCCTCAGACTCAAAAAATATCTGAGCAAATTTAGAGAGTAAAGTCTGCCATTTTAGGTGATGGGACAAAAGAGGAAGGAAAAGCAACCAAAAGAGATAAATTTTTAAAGGAATGGGAAAAAAAACCCAAACACTTCAGAATGTCTCTTGTTGCTCTTTAAGACTCGACTCATGTACAGAATTGTTTAATCCATAAGAAAACTGAAAATGGAAACCCAGAGACCAATTGGTAATGTCAAGATACTGGAAAGGGCTAGCTCCATTCAAGAACCTGCAGTAGCTACTTACAAATAAATACATAGGTACTATGGGAATATTCACTTGGTCTCCAAAGCATAATACATTACTAAAATACATAGGCTCATGAGGATAAAAGCAACTGATTCATTGCTACATATCTGAAGAGAAAAGAAGAAATTAAGCTGTTGTGCAGACTGAAAGATGTATTACATTCTCTTGAACACAATCACTGCAAGAACATAGCACCTACCATAGCTAAACACAGGCCAGAAGAGAGTTGAAGTTCCCCATTTAAAATCACCACTTAAGTCACAGCAGGCTGGACAAAGCAATGGGCATCTTTTTAACCTGATTCCCTCAAGAAAGACAATGCGAGACAGAAAGGAACAGAGTCAACCAACCTGAAAGAGAGTACAAGACCAGAAAATTAAGTCTATGAGGTGTAGGCAACAACATCTTTACTCAGATTGCCTTCCAAAAGCAAAGTCAAAACAGGAATTTACCTCTTAAGTACCTGATTTCAAGCACTGCCTAGGTACCTTGCAGAACAGTAACTTTCTTATTACTCTTCAAACACAGATTACTGACGTATATCGAGCTGCCACTGTAGGGGATCCTCTGCAGTAAAGTCATTACAGTCACTCAAAATCCTCTTCCAAATAACAGGGAATAGTGCATAAGAAAGAGAAAATACTTCCCCATAACCCTATCTAACCCCATTCCAGTGGTTGTAACAAAACAAAAAAAAAACCAACCCTCCATTCATCCTTTAGCATGACACAGTGAAAGGGTAAATAAATACATAGTGAAAAAAACTGAAACATCACTAGTTTTTTTTATACTATACTTCTACATAGAAAAGAATGTAGTCGAATTCATTCTGGTTAATTTTCAGCCCTATCAATTCCCATTCTTTCTTTCCAAATGCAGAAATGCTAAAATGACTTACATCTAGTAATTAAAAAAGAAAATAAAAATCATCACTGCAAAGATATTATTCATCTAAATCAATTTTGTCAAATACAGTAACTCATTACTGACATCATTTATACTTTTGAAAAATGATGCTATTTCTCATGTTTATAACAAATGCTGCAGTCATTCACACATCTTTTAGTAATAAAATATGCTACAAATGCTACTAATGCTTGTTAAAATTCAAAGCATTCCCTTGGTGAATGTAATGACTGATTACAATAAAAGGGAAATTATTTCAAGCAAGGAAATACCTAATAACAATTAACTTCTTTATTTATATGTAAGTATTTATAACAGTAAAGCAAGGGCGATTTGTCTTGGTATAGATGACACTGATACACTGCTCAGAAAAATGCCCAAAGTGTAGCTTAGCATAAACCAAAAGCAGGCAAGATTGTAAGTGGAAAACAAAGTTGATATGAAAGCCAACAATAAAATTTTGAAACAGACCTGTGATAAACATTATTACTCTTAGTACCAAAACAAAACTCTATTTACCAAAAATGGGTATTATAAAACATATTGAATTAAAATGACATCATATGCTGAGAAAATGCAGGACAACACTTGCTCTCCCTTTATGTCAATAGCTATACAAGATGAAGAAGTTATCTTCTGACCATACAGAAGAGTGATCTGTCACTCCTGTTAAAATAAAAAATTCTACTCCTGCATAAAACTCAGAGTGATCTTTGATCTCCAATAAATACATTTCTCTTTAATTAAAATAGAAATTAAGTTAACAAGTCTTATTTAAACTATAATACTACAGTAATACACCCAAAGCCCAATTTAAGGCTCGACTTTAATGTTTTAGAATTAATTAGAATTAAACAGGTTGGTCTTGAGCCGAACAAAAAAAATAATTTTTCATTTGCCATTACTGTATAGTAACCTAATTTTCTGAAGTCTTCAGCTAGACTTAAAATTTGTGTGCTGTAATACCATGGACTAAAATTAAAGGTGACTGAAATATCCACATTTCTAAATCCCCTTCCATGATTTTTTTTTAAAAAATTTAATTATTTAGCAGTAGTTTTTTAATGTAATTATCTAGTAGTAGTTGCATACTGAAAAGAAAACCAATATATGACGTGGTTCCCAGAAGACTGATAGTGAATCAGTACTTTACAAAGTTGGTTTTGATAGCTTAAGTGACTGTCACAGTATATCTATACTCAAACGATAACAAGTGGCATATGGATGAAACACACAATTAATACTGTTTTGCTCGGTGATTCATGAATGTTTAAAGACCTTTCACTGATGCCTTTCCTGAATATACCCAAATTAAGTAAGGGATTATATAATTCTAATTCCCAGATTACAATGGATTTACAAGTGATTTACAGACCAGTGAGCATAGATTATTCCAGCTAAGAACAAGAGAGTTTGTAGTTGATCAGCATTTGTTGAGGAAAGCCTCCAACTTTTAAGAGCAGAATGTAAGACTGAAATTTATACTAGAATCACACTTCAACAATGTAACTGCTTCCATATCTTTCTGTATAGTCCAGAGGTTTTATGACTCCAGTCTCTGACAAGTACTCTTTCTTTTCCTGTCAAATCAAACAGAAACTCACAAGAAGCTGGAGGTGCTTCATAGAAGCATCAGTAGTAAGTCCAGAAGTGCTTTTCTAAAAGCACAAAAGCAAGATAAATCAGTGGGAGTAAAGTTAAGTGCTACTTGAGAGAAAAAGCAGTTACTCAGCTTTCCAGTAACTATTTGGGAGTACAATTGCCATTTAAGAGTGTCAGAACAGAACTCCAGTGTCACAAACACTTTTGAAGTATGTTACAGTAGCAGTATTCTAGTATCTGGGCATTATCTGGGCAGGGAGGTCATTCTGCCCCTGTACACTGCACTGGTTAGGCTGCACCTCGAGTACCGTGTCCAGTTCTGGGCCCCTCAGTTTAGGAAGGAGGTTGACTTGCTGGAACGAGTCCAGAGAAGAGCAACAAAGTTGGTGAGGGGTTTGGAACATAAGCCCTACGAGGAGAGGCTGAGGGAGCTGGGGTTGCTTAGCCTGGAGAAGAGGAGACTCAGGGGTGACTTTATTACTCTCTACAACTACCTGAAGGGAGGTTGTAGACAGACGGATGTTGGTCTCTTCTCCCAGGCAAGCAGTACCAGAACAAGAGGACACAGTCTCAGGCTGCACCAGGGGAGGTTCAGGCTGGATGTTAGAAAAAAGTTCTATACAGAAAGAGTGATTGCCCATTGGAATGGGCTGCCCAGGGAGGTGGTGGAGTCGCCATCACTGGAGGTTTTTAGAAGACTTGACGGGGTGCTTGGTGCTGTGGGTTAGTTGTTTGGGCGGTGTTGGATTGGTTGATGGGTTGGACGCGATGATCTTGAAGGTCTCTTCCAACCTGGTTTATTCTATGTATTCTATGTATGTATTATTACTTCCATATTGTATGTCTACTCATTAAAGTGAGTAGATTAGAGATCAAATACAATTTACAAAACTTTACATATAAATCACTACATTAAATGGACTGGACTCAATGATCTCTGGAGGTCCCTTCCAACCCCTTAACATTCTGTGATTCTGTGCAATTCTTCAGAATCTTCCAGGCATAACTGTTTTAATATGACTATCTTATTTTCATGCACATAACCTGATTTTTTTCATGCTATCTCAAGAATACTAGATCCTTTGGCATTAAATACTGCCACACCATCTTGAAAGATATCAGTGCTATTTCTTTTGCAGTCAGTCATTGGTTATAGTTAGTAAACCATAATTTAATGTTTTACCAATTTATTTTGTGCCATTTAAAGCAGAGCAGTCTGTAGTACTTTGCAATAAATCTTTGTTAGTCAAATACATTAACATGCTCATTTCCATCCTCCCCAGGAAACTTTCTCTTGTCATTAGCTTAAAAAATTTGATAATTGTTACCAGTTTTTTTCTGCATGTGACAAGCCACTGTGCCTATGCCTTACAACTCAGCAGTAAAAAACCCTAGAAGTCTACCCATTCCTTTCTCAGTCTAGAATGTCAAGTTATACTAAGCCTGATGATGTTGGCACTGATAGAAAGGTAGTGTCTACTGCTTTGTCCGGTTTTAGATAAGGAACAACTACTTCCATGGGATAAAACACATGACATTCTAAATCACAACACTAACTCACTGTTAGGGAAAGGAAGCAAAGCAAATCTGGAGCAAAGGCCTTTCAGAGCTCAGGGGGATTAAAATAAACTCTATGATCTGAGTTGTCCGTGGACTAGTTTAGCTACCAGGAATGAGAAAAGTCAAACCAGCAAAAGGTACTTCCAGCTTAACAAGAATACATTCCTATATTCCCCAAACTACACCAGCCCCCCAGCTATAATAGCAAAATAAGATTGTAGAATTGAAAACAACTTTGTAAAAGTTCTTTATGTTGTTGCAAAATTAGAAGAAAAAAAATCATTAACAGCCTCCTTTAGAATATACTTTAATTGTCCAAATCAGTACCAGGAAAGCTGTAAAAATACTCCTTCATTCCACTATGATGAACACATCACCAATTAACTGAGGCATATTTTATACGTATTTTGAGAATATTTTCTCTGTTTTTCACTTTGATATTGCTGAAAGAAACCACGAGATTCTCCAAATCCTATCAAGGATAAAATGTACTTTCCTATTTGCCATGGGAATGTCTGGATTTATTTCACAGGCCTGAAACATTAATCCACCTCTCTGTCAACAAGCCAAACATTGCAATATTTCTGTGAACAGCTGTACAGACTACCATAGGTTAAACATGTTGTACACATGCTGTGGAAGACATACCACCACTCGCCCTGTGCTTCAGTAAGTTACAACAGGTTAATTTTGGATAGAAAACATGTATTTCATAGTGGTTGTCTCCTGGGTTTTTTCTGGGTTGTTTTGTAATTTCTCATCCTTCACAGCTTTAAGTCAACTTCCTTTATAGAATATAGGTTTATAAAGCTTTTTGTCAGTTTTCAGAGGTTTGACAGGGTCCTGTTTTCATATGCTGCTAACTTTAGCAAGTTAACATGAATATAATTATCACATAACAAATTAAAAACTTCCACTTATTAGAACCTAAGCAAAGCACAAAGCATTCACACAGGAACATTAAGAAAATAACAAAAGGACCACAAAAGGAAAACAAGCATCTGTTCTTACTTGAGAGAGCAGCTTCTGGGGGCTTCAATGAGTATTCACACTTTTTTTCTAAAATATTACAGAGAACACTGTCATTAGTGGGTCCGATTCTCTACACCAATACCTTTGAGCTTCTGTCCTGATTCAAAGCAGAAAAATGACAGTCCTATTAGGGGCATGTGCAACCCCCTAAAAATACACAGGTATACTGGGTACAATTCCAAGTTGTGACTGATGTTTGCCCTAATCGACTTTAGGACTACTACCAAGTGCAAATAATACGCAGCGCTAGGGTGCTGCATAGAACAGAATATGGGAAAAAATTACAGACAACCTTACTTAAGGGCATTTTCATTATTGCTTTTCTTCCAAAACCTTAATTTCTCTTTTCTTAATGCAATATAAATTATTACATTATTATTGGTGCTATGACATGGAAATGAAATAGGAACACCTGCACCTCATTTCATTTAAAAAAAGATTAAAGATGGAAGAGAGAGGGAGGAGTGTTCTATCTACTACTACCATTTTTTTAGTTCTTTCACTTCTCCCCTTTTTATCCCTACTACAAGAGAAACTTTAACAGAAGCATCAATGAAAACATCTTTCAACCTGAGCAGAGGCTGAGAAACTAACTTCTTTTTCATGGCCTATCTAACTAGGCTTTTACTGCTTTTAAGTAGACCACACCACTGTCTTTTCAACAGGCCTAGTTCATCTCCAATTTAAACAAATTTGTTCTCTCCCTAGTACCTACCACAGTACTACTAAAGTAGCACTTTGTATCACATCTCCTCCAGTCTCTCCTCAAACACAGCCAGTGGGACAGCATCAAGGCCTTAAATACTCATTTCTTTTGCTAGCTCTTCCAATCAGCAACATTACACCCCTGTTTTAAGTCTTTCACCTCTCTCTCCTTCTATCATACCACTTAAAGTTTTGAGCCTTCAAACAGTTTTGTAGTATGGTGATCCCATCAATCAGTGCTTTGCCAGGAAAGAAAAAAAAACCTCTTTAGCCTGGCTCCTCTACATTTCAATTGAATACCTTCTGATTTTTCACTGGTTTTATTATTAGGCAACTGAAAATACACTATGTTTCTTTATTAAAGCATGCGGTCATAACCACATCTAACTATACAACCACAGCATGTACAAAATAGAAACATTCTCTTAAACTATATGGTTAACAAGGCACAGCACACTAATTGACATGTTTTCATAAAACGTGTCACTATACCCCGTACTGCATGCCTTTGCAACACAATAACAGTGGCACTTGTCAGCACCATTCACAGCTTCGGTAGGATTTCACATTAAAAGAGACCTCTCTTTCAGTTATGACATTATTAATCCTGAACTCTGATTGCTGCTTTCCAGTTATCAGAAGCCTCCCACAAAGATTTTAGAATAAAATATTTGACAACAGACCAAATTAAAAGGATTCCAAATAAAAGTGACAAGTTTGGGTGTGACCCTTTAGGTCACAGCAAAATCTAAGCATTCAATTGAGTTAACGCTTGTCTATAAAAAAGTGCAATGCCTAAGAAAAAAACAGCTGTGAAGACAGCCTGCCTTTGAATTATCCTTTATATTCACCCAGTATCTTGTGTATAATTAATAGCCACTCTAGAAAATAGTAAACCAGTTAATGAGATGCAGATAAAAGTCTTAAACATCTCTGCTGTAATTCTGTCTTAATGACAATCAACATCCTTTTGCTAAGGAACTACAAATACATTTGGCTCGTCCTTATAAATAAAAGGATTTTACACCAACTGAAGACTAGCAATGAGTGGCAGAAAGTAAGAATCACAAAATGCCATTAGTTAATAAAGTCAAGAAAATGTCTTTCAACAGACAAGTTTGTATCTAATCCAGTTATTTATTATCAGCAGCATTCAAGAAATTATGGCTACTTTTATAATATGAAGACTTCCTCTGAAGATACACACAAATGTGCTAATGTCAGCAATTCTGATATATTCCAGAATGACCAACAGGCAGTTTAACATCATTCTCTGGGGGTGGGAAGAGTCTGCCAATAAGGTAGTTGCAACATACTTATTTGCAACATACCACAAGACAAGGTTTCCTAAGAGCAGCCAGTACCACACTGCAGACAAAGACTGTGTATCAGTAAGGTGTTCAAGCAGCATACAGTTAGAACCATCAGCCCACATACAGGATTAAGAGGAGTTTATAGTCAATCAGATTTGAAGGAAGTTAAAGGATAAGGCTGGCTCATTAAATTTAAAAGGGGTCAGGAAGGTAGGGAGGAGGAAGAAGAGGAAAGCAAAATCAAGATTCCATGAAGACAGAGCAACCCCCTGACCTACATTCTTGAGTTCCTGAATCTTAAGGCAGAGACTTGGGGAGTTAACTCTCTGCCATCATGTAAGGTAAGGTTTGAAGCCATCTCAGGAACAAGTCCATGGGCCCTGACAGCATGCACCCCAGGGTCTTGAGGACAACATGCTGATGTAGTTGCCAAGCTCCTTGCATAACTGAAAAGCCCTGGTAGTCAAATGAAGTCTCTAGTGACAGGAAAAAAGGAAACATTCTGCCCATTTTTAATAAGGATAAAAAGGAGAACCCAGGGAACTTACTATGCCTAGCCAGATCATGAACATATCCTCCTGGAAGCTATGTCAAGGCACATGGAAGACAGAGAAGTGATTAGAGACAGCCAACTTAGCTTCACCAATGGAAAAATCACACCTGACTAACCTGGTGGATTTCTACAATGGAGTGACTGTATTATTGAGTAAGACACTCACTTTCTGCTTCCCAGAGCCTTCAGGCACTTTCTTGGTGTTCTGGCTCCTAGAGCCCACTCTGCCAGACACATTTCAGTGTCAGGCATTAAGTAAGCATTTTTTCTACCCATCCCAGGCCAACCAATGACCCCTGGCATCTCTTCCATTTCTTGAATAATACTTACTGCTGTGGCACTGCTGAGAGGGAGCAGCTTGTCTGCAGTGTCTAGTTCATACAATCTCAGCATAGTCCTAGCACTTTTACTTGCAAATCCTTCTTGGTACATGCATTGCCAATGCATTAAATACTAGTTTTACATAATTCCTATCACAGTTTTTAATAATTATGTGGAGACAGCGACATAATATGCTGTATTCTGAGAACCACGTAAATTTTTATGGTTCTCATGTTGGGAATTTGGAATACATTCACTAGCAGCAAAGGTTTTGATGTTTTAGTCATAGGCTTGTGGTATGTAAGGCTTGTGGCTTCTCTTCCAGATCTTAGGCAAGGCAAGGCAAGGCAGGGCAAGGCCTGTATTTAACACTTGCTCAAGATTCAATTTGGGTCAATAGGGCAACTGAAGCAAGCAAGACAATCAATAAAATGGCATTTTACCAGGCCATTACCATAAAAGGCAAAGACATAAGTCCTAGTCTAGGAGAAGCATGGCCAGTGCATGTGCTCTTTTACATAAAGGGAGAACATACCCCTTTGTTTACCATATGTATTGGTGCCTGGTTCATTTGTCCTTTTCCCACATTTCCCCCAACTCCTGCAGGAGGGAGGGGGAGAGAAGGACCATGTCTGGACACGCCAGGACTTGTTCTGGGTTTGTGTTGGGCCCATTTGGCCCTTTCACCACACTTGCTTAGGGTTTTTTTGCAGTCACCTGAGACACTGACATTTTTGGTGAGAAATTTCCTTTGTAAAGTAAGCTTTGACAAAAAGAATTTTCAGATGGTGAAAATTGTCATTTATAACAAAGTGTTTTCAGTTTCCTCTGCATTAATACTGTCAAGTCCCCTGGTCACATTTTAGGAATTTTAAAACATTTGGTTATTTTAACCAATTCAAGTAGCTAATTCTACTTTCCCAGCATTTGGAGACACATGTGACAGAGAGGAGGGGAAAAAAAACTTAGAGCAAGGCATCAGACCCTTCACCAGCTTTATTGCCATTCTCTGGACACACTCCAGCTCATCAGCGTCTTTCTTGCAATGAGGGGTCCAAAACTGAACACAGTACTCACCAGTGCTGAGCACAAGGGCACAATCACTTCCCTGATCCTGCTGGTCACACCATTCCTGACACAGGCCAGGATGCTGTTCACCTTCTTGGCCACCTGAGCACACTGCTGGCTTACATTCAGCTGGCTGTTGATCAACATCCCCAGGTCTTTCTGTACTGGGAAGATTTCCAACCACTCTGACCCAAGCCTGCAGTGTTGCATGGGTTTGCTGTCACTGAAGTGCAGGACCCAGCACTTGGCCTTGTTTAACCTCATAAAATTGGCCTTGGCCCATCAATTCAGCCTCTTCAGGTCCCTCAGCAGAGCCTTTCTACCTTCAAGCAAAGCAGCACTCCCTCCCAGCTTATTGTCATCTGCAAACTTACTGAGGGTGCACTGAATCCCATTGCAGAGATCACTGAGAATTGGCCCCAGTACTGAGCCCTGGGGCACACAACAACTGGATTTAAGTCCATTAATCACCACTATTTGAGCCCAGACATCTAGCCGTTTTTTACCTGGTGAAGCACCCACCCCTCCAAGCTATGAGCAGTTTCTCCAGGAGAATGCTGTGGGAGACAGTGCCAAAGGCTTTACTAAAGTCCAAATAAACAATATCCACAGATTTTTCCCTCATCAACTAAGCAGGCCACCTTGTCATAGGAGATAGGTTTACTGAGCAGGACCTGCCCTTCACAAACCCATGCTGACTGGGCATGAACACCTGGTTGCTCTGTATGTACTGCATAACGTCACTCAAGATCACAGAATCACAGAATCAACCAGGTTGGAAAAGACCTCAGAAATCATCAAATCCAACCTATTACCTAACACCTCATGGCAACTTAACCAGGTCTTCAAGTGCCACACCCAACCCCTTTTTGAACACCTCCAGGGATGGTGACACCACCTCCCTGGGCAGCACATTCCAATGGCCAATCACTCTTTCTGTGAAGAACTTTCTCCTCACCTTGAGGCTAAACTTCCCCTGGTGCAGCTTGAGACTGTGTCCCCTTGTTCTGGTGCTGGTTGCCTGGGGGAAGAGACCAACCCCCACCTGGCTACAGCATCCTCTCAGGTAGTTGTAGAGAGCTATAAAGTCTCCCCTGAGCCTCCTCTTCTCCAGGCTAAACAACGCCAGCTCCCTCAGCCTCTCCTCATAGGGCTTGTGCTTGAGACCTCTCACCAGCCTCATTGACCTTCTCTGGACACATTCAAGTATCTCATTGTCCTTCTCAAATTGCCCAGAACTGGACAGAGTACTCAAGGTATGGCTTAACCAGTGCCAAGTACAGGAACAGAATGACTACCCTGTTCCTACTGGCCACACTATTTCTGATGCAGGCCAGGATGCCATTAGCTGCCTTGGCCACCTGGACTCACGGTTCCAGCCTATCAACCAGTACCCCCAGGTCCTTTTCTGTCTGTCTGCTCTCCAGCCACTCCAACCCCAGCCTGCAGCACTGCATGGGGTTGTTCTGACCAAAGGTCAGCACCCAGCACTTAGACTTGTTGAATGCCATCCTGTTGGACTCTGCCCATCTATCCAGCCTGTCAAGGTCCCTCCGGAGAGCTCTCCTACCCTTTAACAGATCAACACCTGCCCCCAGCTTGGTGTCATCTGCGAACTTTCTAATGGTGGACTCTATCTCCTCAACCAGATCATTAATAAAGACATTAAACAGGATTGGGCCCAACACTGATCCCTGGGGGACACCACTAGTGACTGGCTGCTAGCTGGAAGTGGCACCATTCACCACCACTCTCTGCTCCATGACCTTCCCTGGCACTGAGGTCCGACTGACAGGTCTGTAGTTCCCCAGATCGTCCTTCTGGCCCTTCCTATAGATGGGTGTTACATATGCCAATCTCCACTGGAATCTCCACACTTCTGCCAGCTCTCTCAGTACCTTTAGATGTATGCATCCAAACCCCATAGACTTGTGTATGTCTTAGTGGTGCAATGGTTTGCTTTCTGTCTCCTCTTGGATTGTGGTGGCCTCATTCTGCTCCCTAACCCTATCTTCCTGCTCAGGGGGCTGTATGTCCAGTGAGCAACTGGTTCCACTACTAACAGTTGAGGCAAAGAAGGTACTGAGTACCTCAGACTTTTCCTCATCCTTGACCATTGTGTTCCTGCCTGCATCCATGAAAGGACAGAGATCCTTCTTAATTCCCCTGTTGTGGCTCATATATTTGCAGAAGCATCTCTTATTCTCTTTGATAGTTGAAGGCAAATAACTTTCTAGTTGGGCTTTGGCCCTTCTGATTCTCTCCCTGCATAGCTTCAAAACAGTTTTGTAGTCCTTCTGAGTGGTCTGTTTCTTCTTCCAATGTCCATCAACTCTGCTATTTACGCTGAGTTGCAACAAGGTCTCCATTCAGCCAGGCTGGCCTTCTTCCCCAACAACTGTTATTTCAGCACATGGGAACAGCCTGTTCCTGTGCCTTCAAGTCTTCCTATTTGAAGAATGTCCAGCCTTCCTGAACACCTTGGTCCTTCAGGACTGCCTCCCAAGGAACTTAGTCAATCAGTCTCTGAACAGGCCAAAGTCTGCCTGCTGGAAATCCAAGGTGGCAGTTCTGATGATCCCCCTCTTCTCCAACAATTGAGAACTCCATAATTTCATGATTGTTGTGCCCAAGACAGCCCCCAAGTGTTAGGTCATGCACAAGTGCTTCTTGGAAACCGTAACAGCACCTAAGAACATGGGACTTTTGGTTTCCCCTCAAAAAACTGGCAGGATCAACAGCTCAACTGAGGTGTGTCTACACCTGTGCCCCGCTATGCCCCATTCCTCTTATCATCTTTGTAGCTCTCCTCCAGACCTGCTCCAGCAGGTCCAGGTCTCTTTTGTGCTGGGGACCAATAACTGTACACAGTACTCCAAGCTTGATTAGTAATATTATGTTAGTAGTGAGCCAGCACATTACTTCACATTTTGATTAAATTTTTCAAAATAAGTAAGTCAATAATCACTGGGGGGGAAAACACCTCGAAATCAAAGGCTTGCACAGGGCGACTTCAACCACTCCAACATCTGCTGTAAAGGTAGCAAGCTATAAGTAATACAGGAGATTCCTGGGATTCATGGAGGGTAACTTCTTAAGCCAGGTAATTGACAGCTTTACCAGAGGGGATGTAATATCAGATCTGTTGGTCAACCCTGTGTTGAGATATGCCAGAAAAAACGGAATTTCCAGATGTACACATCATGAATAATGTTTTGTTCTGCAGTTTTTATTTGGAAGAAGCTTAAAAAACTCAGAGGAGTTTCTTGTAATTTTCTTTCTAGCCATCATTTTTAGCTGCTGTTCCTGGTTAAATACTGGAATAAAAAAAAATCAGATTCTGTGTTTCCTCATTGCCAATGACAATCTATCCTGCATGAAAAGGTGTTACAATAGAGAGTAAATTCATAACATGAAGAAAGAAGTGTAGTAATACAGTAAAAATGTATGCACATTTTTCTGATCAGTAATATCTAGAAATTGTAGCCTACTTCTCTTCAAAACAGATTTGGGGATCAGCTCACCTTTGCAGCTTTGACAGATCTCTCCTTAGGTTTTCCAGCTTAGAAACATTGACATTTTATTTCTAGATTTAGAAATGTATTTAAAATGCTCTACAGTGCTGGTCTCCAGGGTTTGTTCAATTCCTAGATTACTGTACTGTGTAGTACTCATTTATAAGAAAGTTTGTGAAGATTATCAAGATGTCCATAATTTTCATTTGGTGACCTAGTTAAAATAAATAAAAGTCCCAAGATTAAGTAGTGTTTCCATTTTGCATCTAGGCGGCTTTCAGATTTTTTTTTCTTGCTTTCAAGGAATCCGTCTGAGTATTTGTCAATAAACGTGTATTCATATGAAGACTCTCAACAGTAACTGGGGAAAAAACAGCATGACTTCCAGTGTGTTTTGGCAGTGCCTAATTCTGTAGGGTTCCTGAAGGAGATCTCTAGGTGTTAGCAAAAATTATGCAGTCACAGCTCCAGTTTCAGAGTGTGGGAATGGGGATGAGGCTGGGGATGCTTTGCAGAACTGCTGGCTGCACCTGAATTTCAGTGAGTGTGTGTGGCATACAAAAAAAAGGAGGGCAGCATCTGTTAGCCTGCATACATTTTTAAAAGTGTGGTTTCTCAGCAGGGGCAAGGAAATCCAAGGAGTCCCTTGTTGTGGAAATTCCATTTAAGTGCAAAGTGAACAAAACTCATTTGTCCTGTCAACAGACAGACTAGGAAATACAGCTTTCAATTGCAGTCTTTGTTGAGGGATTGATAAAAGATGCTAAGGATTTTACTGTGTGGAGAATTATGAAGGGTTAGGTGTGAAAGAAACTAAGGGAATTTTTGAAGTTCCATTGAGAAATGAGGTCCGTTATCCCAAGGCAGAATCCTTATTTAGATTTGACAGCAAGTTACAGAAACTAACAATGAAACTTGAAGGTTTTGATAGGGCTATGTCATATTATTAGCATTCATTCTGCAGACTACCTATTTAAATTTTCTAGGTGTCCTGGATGAATTAGTACAGACCTAATTCTGTTAGGTAGTTTTACTTTTCATCTCAGTCTTCTCTAAATAGCTGCACTTTCTGAAGTGAACAATGTATTTTTGCAGACAGTGTCTGCTTCCAGCAAGGATAATGCACAATGTTTCTGTTTGGTGCCAAGGCATGCAGACCAAGGTCACTGTTAAATCTTACGTACTTTGTTGGAGGTGCAGAATAAAAGCCACACCGGCAGGGAGAAGCAGACCGTTCAGGCAACACTCAACTGACCAACAAGGTATTCCATTCCGTATGTGTCACTTTTGGTATAGATCTCAGGGATCATGAAGGTCAAGCTCAGAGATCATGCAGTGTCGGATGAGCTATTCAGCTTTCATATCACTCTCTACATATTACTTCATTAGTATTATTGTTATTTTTGTTCTTTTCTTTATTCTTCATATTGTTCTATTAAATTCTCCTTATCTCAAAATGCAGGGGGTTTTCCCCAATTTTCCTTCCTAAATCACTGCTGGCTGGATCTACATCACAATACTAATGCATTCCAAAGACAACCAAAATAAGTAACTGAGCTATATTGAAAATAACACCTACCTAAAGATCCATGCTTAGACTACTATCCAGTAATGCAGAAATTGTTAACTCCTCATGTTGTGGCTGGCTACTTGACCTGACTTGTTTTAACACTGCAACACATCACATCAGCCACATGGGAGAATCCCTGTACAGCCCTCTAGAGAAGAGTGTTAATAAAAACAATTTTCTCATTTTGTATGGTAAGTTTTTAAAGGTTGCTGAGAGTATCTCTTAGAAGTAGGACAAAAGTAGAATTCTGACTGTGCCAACTATCTTACCTCACATGCAAGAAATGTATTTTCATCTTGTTGAGCTCTTCTGAATAATCACAGAATTATAGAACAGTAGTGCTGGAGAAGATCTCTGCAGATCATGTAGTCCAACCCCACTGCGAAAGCAGGATCACCTAGACTAAACCACACAGGAACATGACCAAGTGGGTTTTGAGTGCCACCAGAGACAGAGACTTCACAAACTCTTTGGGCAGCCTGTTCCAGTGTTCTGCCCCTCTTGAAGTAAAGATTTTTTACTTCATGTATATTTGGAACCTCCTGTGTTCCAGTTTGTGTCCATTGCTCCTTGTCCTGTCACTGGACACCACTAAGAAGAGTCTGACTCCATCCTTCCAACACTCACCCTTTAGATATTTACAAGCATTCATCTGATACCCTCTCAGTCTCCTCCAGGCTAAACAGATCCACAGATTGCATTGGGTTGGAAGGGTCCCTGAAAGGTCATCTTGTCCAACCCCCCTGCAGTTAGCAGGAACACCTCCAAGTAGATCAGCCTGCCCATCAGGGCTACATCAGTTCTGGTCTTGAATGTTTCCAGGAATGGGGCTTCAACCACATCTCTGGGCAGCCTGTTCCAGTATTTTATCACTCTCATTGTAAAGAATTTCCCTCCTTATGTCCAACCTAAATCTACCCTGCTCTAGTTTGAAAACCCTGTCCCTTGTCCTGTTTCTACAAGCCCTTCTAAAGAGTCTTTCCCCAGCCTTCCTGTAGGTTGTCTTCAGATATTAAGATGTAGCTGTAAGATCTCCCCAAAGCCTTTTTTTCTCCAGGCTGAACATCCCCAGTTAGAATAGAATAGAATAGAATAGAATAGAATAGAATAGAATAGAATAGAATAGAATAGAATAGAATAGAATAGAATAGCATATCACAGTATAACCAAGGTTGGAAGAGACCAGATTGGAAGAGACCTTCGAGATCATCATGTCCAACCTATCATCCAACACCACCCAATCAACTAAACCATGCAACCAAGCACCCTGTCAAGCCTCACCCTGAGCACTCCCAGTGACGGTGACCCCACCACCTCCTCAGGCAGCCCATTCCAATGGGCAATCACTCTCTCTGTGTAAAACTTCCTCCTAACTTCCAGCCTAAATCTCCCCTGGCACAGCCTGAGAATGTGTCCTCTTGTTCTGGTCCTGGTTGCCTGGGAGAAGAGACTAACCTCTGCCTCACTACAACCTCCCTTCAGGTAGTTGCAGAGAGCAATAAGGTCACCCCTGAGTCTCCTCCTCTCCAGGCTAAGCAACCCCAGCTCCCTCAGCCTCTCCTCATAGGGCTTGTGCTCCAAGCCCCTCACCAACCTTGTTGCCCTTCTCTGGACTAGTTCCAGCAAGTCAACATCCTTCCTAAACTGAGGGGCCCAGAACTGGACACAGTACTTGAGATGCGGCCTAACCAGTGCAGTGTACAGGGGCAGAATGACCTCCCTGCTCCTGCTGGCCACACTGTTCCTGATACAGGCCAGGATGCCATTGGCCCTCCTGGCTGCCTGGGCACACTGCAGGCTCATGTTCAGCCTACCATCAACCAGCACCCCCAGGTCCTTTTCCACCTGACTGCTCTCCAGCCACTCAGTCTGTCCTCACAGGAGAGGTGTTCCAGCCCTCTGATCATCTCTGTGGCCCTCCTCTGGACCTGCTTCATCAGGTCCATGTCTCTCTTGTGTTGGGGGCCCCAGAGCTGGACAAAGTACTCACCTGGAGACAGGTGAGGTCTGACAAGAGCAAAGTACCAGAATCACCTCTCTCAATCTGCTGGCCACACTTCTTTTGATGCAGCTCAGGATGCAATCTGCCTTCTGGGCTGCACATGCACATTGTTGGCTGATGTCCAGTTCCTCATCCACAAGTACCCCTAAGTCCTCTTCTGCAGGGCTGCTCTCAATCTCATCATGCCCCAATCAGTATTGATATCCACAGTTGTCCTGACCCAGGTGCAGGACCTTGTACTTTGCCTTATTGAACCTCATGAGATTCTCCTCAGCTCACCTCTGCAGCCTGTCTATGTACTTCTGGATGGCATCCCATTCTTCAGTCCTATCAACCACACCACTCAGCCTGGTATCATCTGCAAGCCTGCTGAGCTACACTAGCTGCAGATGGAACCAGGTCATGCCAGCACTAACACACATCCATGTGCTGCACTTACAACTTTTGTTTTAAAGTTTTCTAGTCCCAAGAATTATGTTCTACTCTGAAATTCACTGTAGAAGTGAATGTCCACTTAAGGTATATTACTGCTGTAAAAATTACATATAGAGTATTTTGCTTTATCATGATAAAGTTCTCTTCCAGTGCCACACCACTTTCTAAAATAACCTCTGTGGGCTGCAGTATTAGTATATTGTAACTGCACCAATGCTAAATTTTGAATGAGTACAATATTAAACTTCATTACTGCAAACAGCCCCACTAAATGCCCCATTCCACATTTTGCCTGGCTTCCTATTCCTTTATTCCTTTTATTGATGTTTCAGCAAAAAATAATTTAAGGTCTTTCAACATAAATCTTACAGGAAAGTTTATGTCACAATATGGCAGGGGAGAGGGAAGAAATGCACCCAAACTTTTAACTAAAAAACTATGAAACTATCAAGCATACTGTCAGATCACGTTGTATCTCTGATGTCACACGCATACTCAGTGTAATGTTACCTTATCCACTCTTGTGTACAAAAAGTAAACCACAGTATGCATTTATGCAATTTATGCAAACCCATTTTTATAGGGATTAGGAATATGTCTTGTAAAGCAGAATTCACTATTCACCATGCTACCCCATTTCTAGGATTGTCAGAATTTGTGATGAAAGGTGTTTAGAGACATGGGAGGTCATTATTTGCCACCTCATCAAGGTCACTACATGCTATTGTACAGCAATGAATGTGCCATCCGTTTGTGATTTTGGGAAAATCCTGTAAAGCAAAATTTTACATTTATCCACTGAGAGAACACCTACATAGAAGTCTATAGTTAGGAGTTCTATTTTAACACATGGAAGATGGATTTAAATTTTATCCTGGTACTTCAAGCTTTAAGTGCTTGACAAAGCAACCTAATGCTTTTAAATAGATGGGGTTTATTTGCTTTGTATACATGCTTTTATTTCATTGCCAAATGGCAAATAATTTTGGGAAGAAAAGCAGCTTCCAGAATCAAGCTTCACAGAACAGTTTTGGAATGATGTCCAATTAAGTACACTCTCTACTTTCCTTTCACTGTATAGAGAGTAATTTAAAACATACCCTCGGTAACTGAATCCAAAGCAGTGTTTAAAAACTCCACCCCACACACACACACACACACACACAAAACCCCCAACCTAACAAAACAACAAACATAACCAAACAAAAACTCAACAAACAAACAAAAAAAAAACCACTATCAAAACCACAAAACAAGTCTTGCTACACAGTTTGTCCCAAGAGATGTTAGAGACCCAACATGCCACCAGGGAGCAGAACACCATTGTGGAAGCAATTTCTAGACTTTTATCAGCAGATGACAGAACCTGCCCTGCGCAGGATCATGATCACAAAGTTAATTATGATTCCTATTATAACACACTACAGAGTCTCTTCAAGGCATGTCAAGTCACATCAACCTGTGACTCTCCCAGACTTATAAAATGGTGTATAATTGGCTTACTTAGGGGCAAATGGCAGTTTTAAAAACAGGATAGTTTTGGATATATCTCTCCTTTTATTACAAACATTGACTATTTTTAAATGATCTTTTTAATAAACTTATGCTGAAGGATTACTTTAATTGATCTAGACACAAGAGAGACAATCCATAACAAGGGAAAGAGACCTCTTTGTTTTTTAAATGTCCTCAGAACTGGAATGTTTCAAAGCAGGATCTCCATTTCATTCTCCGTTCTTACCACACTCTATAGAAAATTTTCTGTGGCATTTACAGTAGTTTGTACAGCCATTGTATTGCCTACTTTATTTCAAGAGATGACATATATCCTTGCCTATAGTCAATATGACAAAAACATATTAGCCAGAGCAATCCTCAGTAGCTAGACTGTATTTAGTCAACAGGGGGTTGTAGTAGACCACCACATTCTTTCTGAAACACTTCAAAATATTATTTCAGCAAATTTTTGCATTTATGATCAGATAGTAATCTGAATGGATAGAACAACTTTCCATAACTTCCCAGTAACTTCCAAATTGTGAGAAGCTTAAAAAAACATATTGCGTATGTAAAAAAACATATTGCGTATGTAAAAAAACATATTACTTCAGCAGAGTCAGCTCTTAAAACATTTGAGTGTTAGAACTTTTGTAAGTTTGGCATGTACACAGTATGAAAATCTCATCTCTGCTTCTGCATGTGTTTACATTTAGGAAATATTCCTTATTTTAAGTTTTATAGACAGAATTATAATAGATAATATATACTTTTACATTTATTTAATTTTAAAAATACAGTCCACTACTGCCACTTTTTTACTTGTTTTGTTTTCCCTTGTGCTGAGGGCAATCTTTTTTTGCACCTTTGCAGACTTAAAATTTCTGCAAAGGTGTAAGACAGACATGGCATGCTCATGCTGTGCAAAACCCAACCTGACCACTGAATCAGGCCCAAGTTGGGCAGCTTAAGGACTTTGGCACGTGGTGATGATGGTCAACATCTCAAAGCAGAGTGGCCTAAAAGGTTAGCAATTTTGTTCATACAAGTCCTAGGCAGCTAGCCAGTCACCAAAGAGACCATTGTGACGGTTTATTAAAAAAACTAGATAAATTACAAAGGAGAATGTATTACTCAAAGCATTAAGTAACTCTGAAAATTTTCCTACAAAGCAGTTAGATCACCCATCTGTACTTTAAAAAAAGCAACAGCTGGAGCTGTTTGGGGCATATATAATGTCTGTAACAGATAAGCAGCTTCAATTTAAGAGGTGTTAGCTCTGAAGACAATAAACCTGATTTGATTTCAAAGAACTCTAAGAAAACATTTCTGTAGTAATCTGATTCCAACTAATTAGTATTTTCCAGCAACATACTAAATACATACAACTCGTATTTTCATCAAAATTGCTGTTTCCTATATTTAAAGCCCTTCTGAGTCTTTGCCTCCTCAGACTAATTTGTAAAACACATAAATTTGAATAACACAGAAATTTCCATAAACAGGCAATCTGACTCATCTATAGAGTCAGCTTTCTTGTTCACTCATCTCTCACAAGGTTTGTTAAGTGTCTGCAATAAAGCTGTAACAGATTTCATCCTGTACAATAAATCACTGCTATAAATTATGCCTGAAAATTGGTTTACGGTTTCTCCCCACCCCCCCCCCCCGCCCACTTCACAGAGGATAAATTACTACCTTTGGATAACCACAAGAAGCAAGTGAGGTTTTCCTTCATACATCATACAACAAACTATACACATTATTTAATGTTTGGAGATTTTGCCCCTGTGACAAGAAAAATATTGTTCAACTGAACTTTTTTTTTAATGCATATTATGCACTAGATACAATTATGTATGTGTGCAGGCATCATTCCTGAGTCTTTCATTTGTATAAGTGATGTTATAATTTCTCTCTGAGTAGTAAAGTGCAAAGCCTTAATAAAGGTACACAGCATATACACTTCCCTTGCGACAGAAACCAAGGAAATATCCATAAAGAAATCATACACTTGGGATCATGTCATCAGCATTTAAGAATGTAGCCATGGAGGATGGGGGATAGGACATGGACAAAAGCTACCACTCAGACAATAACCACAGGGATTTCGTTAAAGTTTACAGAACTGTTAAAAAGTTTTTTATATATTCCAGGGAAGAGAAAGAGGCAGCAGAAGAGGAATGAGGAGGTAAAGGACTGTGACCACAAGGACACAGAGAAAGAGAAGGAAAAACAATTTCTATTATGAAATTTTAAGTTTTTCTCCTTGTTTTCAATGCAGCCAAGTCTTTGGCCTTCTTTCTTCAGCTGACCTCATCTCCAGTACAATCAGCAGCAAAGAAAAGCTCATGTTACATCTAATTTGTGATCATCAGTATTACAAGATCACAATTCTTATTCAAAAAATGTAAACCATAAATTATCACCATGCTTCCATGTGAATTACAGAATCTGCTGTAGCTTGAGAGCTCACAGAGCATTAATTCAGCATATTAATAACACAAAACCACATTCTGAAAATATTTGCAATCCATTAGGCAGTTCAAAATGTCAAGTACGTAAGTTGTGTCTAATGCTAACAAAAGTCACCTTCCATAGAGGCTTGAAACAAACATGTATAAGAAACTAAGCATTAAGTTATCATGACCTTTTCCCATTGTCATTGTATTTCTACACCTGTTTCTAATGTGAAGTTTAATTTCAAACTAGTATTAACATTATTGTTATTTTAATAATAAGAGAAATGCAGTTGTAAGAAAGGGTTTTATTCAAAACCTAGGTTAGCATCTTCCTGAACACACACAGTTCCAAAGAAAGAGAAACCAGAGAGGAAGAGACAGTTCAGGTGACCTTGAACTGATGAGTGAAGTATTCTGTTCCACATACACGACATTCAGCACAAAGCTGAGGGATCACTAGATTCCCCCTTTGCTCTCTTCAGCAGTCAGCATCTGAAGAGAACCCTGCCTGTTCTGTCTTTGATCCCAGCCCATGAGCTTCTGAATCTCTTTTCCATCTGCGTCTGAGAGACATCTGGGACTTCTGCCATGCATAGCATCAGTACCAGCAATGACTACTTACCATCAGCAGGAGTGGGTTCAACATAGGTTTATCTGGTTTTGTGTATTTTTCATTTTACTGCTACTATTTTCATCAAAGTAGTTTTAGTTTTCTTTTAAAATTTTTAAGTGTCACTCCCTTAACTCCCTTTCTCTTCTCTTTGGGAACGAAGATGAGCTGGCAGAGAGCATCTGTCTCTTGTTTAGCATCTGGCCCAGTCCTAGCCATTGACACTTTAGATACTACACAAGCAGAACTGGTTCAAAAACCACTATGCTCCAATTCAGAGCTACCTTGAGAATGTACTGCACTACTTACCTGAACCCCAAGCAAGCACTACTGAGATGTCATGATTATCCATCATGCTCTGTTTTTTCCTCCTTGTTCAGAACATTCTTTCTTCACAGACATGTTTATTTGCAGGGGTCTAGTGCAGGGCTCTGCACTCAGGCCTCAGGCTTGAAACGCAGCTTCCAAACCTTCTTCCATAAGACTGCACAACCCCCTGGGTAACCTGTCCCACTACTTCCCTGCACTCCTCACAGAAAATTTCATGTACAACAAGCCACATCCTGTGACAGCTGTTCCCATTTTATACTGTCTAGATCTATGGAGGAGAGCTAAGCTCTATGACCTTTGTAAGTGCCCCAAGATTTTTAAAAGGTCACTATTACATTTTGCTTAGAATTGAGCACAATCTTGCAAGTAGGAATACAGGAACAAATCTTCCCTCGCTCTACTGACCATAATCTTCCTAACACAGACCAACATGAGGTTTGCTTTTCTTGCAACATGAGCATACTTTTGGCTCACCTCGGTGTCACTGAAAACCTCAAGTTCTTTTCAGTGCATCTGTTCCTCAGTCAGCACCCTCTCAGCCTACTGAGCATAAAGCATAGAGCTATTTCACTCCACCTGCAGAACTTTACAATATTTCTTGTTTCTGAAGGCTCACTCCTCAGGTGTCACAAAGTCCCTTTGTACCATCTGTATCATCCCCCCATTTAATTTTTCTGCAGACTTGCTAAGGGTAGTTAGCCTTCCTTTCCATCTCAGCAACCAGGCTCTTCATAGAAATACCAATCAACACTGCACACAGAACCTGACCCTGAGGGTACACCACATTTTATCAAACACTAACTGTACAATGAACCATCATTTATACATTAGGTCCAGAGCCTGCTTCGTGCTCTTTTTTATCCAATTTATACTTCTTTAGCTTACCAATGAGAATTACACTGGAGCATCTAAGTTTTCTGAAGTGGAATTCTCAAGCCACCACTCTCTCCTCATCTGCAAAGCCTGTCTGCACTATAGAGGCAGTAAGGATGGTAAAGCGTTACTTGCCATAGTAACATAAACTCATCTTCATTACTTTCTTTCTTTTCTGTGTTTTCCTTGCCATTTGCAGGTTGCAGGAAAGTACTGCAGTCCCCCAGGATCTGAGCTATCAGAGTAGTTTGCAGTATTTGCTTATCCTCAGTACAACTGGAGAACTTCCTGCTGTGCACACCTTGAGAAATTCAGTCATTTCCCTTTTTTCATACCTTTAATACTTAGCACATCTAAACCTAGTACATAAGCAAAGAGACTGCTCAAAGCCATAACAGCCTGCTTAGAACCGAAGGAAAGGAAAAAACAACTCCTCCAGGGAAAACATTTCAGGCTCATTTCCAGAAAAGCTAATGATTGGTATGTAAGACACAGAGTATAAAAATAAGAGATCATTAGTAGAATGGTGGTGACATCTTTACAAGTGTGTGCTCATTGCAATGGCATTTTCATTAGCAAATACTCATGCTATTGATGTCATTTAAATGAGGCATGAGCAATTAAAAAGAACTCAAGACAAGAAGAATATTTTTTTTAAATGGATTTGCAGAAGAGATAAATTAATAGAACTAATGAAGTATTTTTTGTTTAAAATTCCTTTTTCCAGAACTCAAAAAGGAAAAGCACTTTTTTTGCAGGACTGCCTGAAACTATTTCACCATTGGGAAAAAAAACATTTAATATACAGGTCATACCTGCTACTGTCTTTGTCATGAGGTTTTACTGTATTTCCTGCAACAAGTAAGAACTGCATCACTTGAAATCAAGTACTTAAAGGTTTTTTTTCCTGATATATCCTGATGTTGTGCCATACTAATGAACTGAATTGAAGTTCACTTTGTATATGAAAATGAGTTCAACAAAAATAATGTTTCCAGCCAAGAGCTTAGACATTATAAATAACATGCTTTGAAACCAATTTAAATATTAACTGCTTTCAGGGAAGAAAGAGGGCTTCTCCCCAACTTTTATTTTTGTTCCCTGACACAGAGAAAGCAAATTATTTGCCCTTGTAATTACTTTCTGAACACAGAATACTGAGGACACTTTTTTCTTTTTTAAACACTTCTGAAATTGTCATACAGTATTTCCATCTTCTCCAGTAATAATGTAAACAAACTAAAAATGTATCAAAAGTGCATTTATTTAAATATTCGTTTACTTAAAAAATAGCCATTACAAAGCAGGTTTCTTTGCACAGCCATAACACACGGAGAAGGCAGAACCCATACAATACTTAAGTTGCATGGGCTTGCAAACAGAGTAATGTAATGATCTACACAGAACAGCATGCCTCAAAATACACGAGTATAGTGAGATAACAAGAAGGTGAGAACTGAGAGTATATAGTATCATACACAAGTTTCTTCTGTAGGTTTTTATTTTTAACCAGCGGCGTTTTTTCAACTGCATTTTATTGTATGAGTCAAAATAGTGAGAAAATAGTTCTGTTAAGCAACCTTTTTTTAGAGAACATCAACACAACATCAACTCTTGCAGAGAAAGCAGAGCATGAAAAAAGTCACGTGGTACTTACTATGATCTGAGTGCCTCAGAAACAAACTAAACTAATTACAACAGCTAAATCACTGCCACTCTGCATTTACCCAAGTTGTTTCATCACAGAAAAAGCCTATCCATCTCTGCAAAGTGTTCAACAAAGTTTACTGCCAGTTCATCCTTCTCATGCTAGCTAAAAGACTAGGTTTATTAATGAGTAAGATGAATACTTAGACTATGTGTTGCCTCTCCAGAAAAGCCAAAAGTGAAACAACGCATCCTGTGTTACTGTATTAGCTAAATATTGCTTTTAATCAACCAATCCCTACTTTTATTTTAATAATAAAATAAGTTTGGGATTTTTTTAATCAACATCTGGCAAAATAAGATCTTGATAAATCCTCAGAATACTTAGTAAAAAGTGAAAATTGATGAATCTTACCTGGTACTCATTCTTGCTTAAACTGTCGTAATAGTGGATCCTAAGTCAAACCCTTAAAAATCTTAGGAAACTATCAAAACCATAAACCACAGCAGGTGAACATTCAGAACTTCAGAAGCTAAAGGAACACTTACACCAGCACAAGAGGCTGCAACACTTTATTCCAAGGATCAACAGAAGCAATGAAAAAAACAGAAAAGGTGTGAGGTAGGAGCCATTCCACTGTAGTGCAACTCATGAACTTTATAGCTGTGAGCTAGAGCAGTTAACACATGCTGCTTGTCCTTGACACAGTACACTCATCTAGTTTTTAATAACAGGTTTAGCAATTCTAGAAGTAGCAGATAACCACATATTAAAGTTTAGTCTACCAGGATAAAATCTTGCTGAAATCAAGACACTACTTAGTAACAAACTCTTCAATATAGTCTGTCATCCACACACATTATTATTTTTTAATGTATCTCACTAGGTAAGGGTCAAAGTGTTGGACCACGTCTTTTCAGGAAGAGCAATTTGACATCTCATGACATTTTTTAAGATAAATCTGTTAATGGGAATTTTAGAACAGAAGGTTGGATGCAAAAATGACAGGACAGGTATTGACATGTAGTCATTGATATCTCTCTCGTAATTAGTAAATACACACACATACTATTTTTTCTCCTGTCCCTGCACAAAATAAAATAGCTACCATTCCTGCATATTGTAAATGAGATTGGCTTATTTGTCAGAGGAACTTAAGTGTGATAATGACATAGTTACAATTAGTATAGACTTTAAAGAAAAGGTAGAAATAAAATCATGAATGAAACAGTCCTGATAATGTAATCACAAATCAGAAGAGTGCTCTGAGTATTAAATGTGCAATCACAATTTACAACTGACCAAAGAGTCCAGGAAAGGGAACTACGCATGTTTTGCTTTAAAGAAAAGCCTCATTCTTTTAAACTTTGTGGGAGAGAAAGGTGCAATGAATGTCTGTAAAATATTCATCTGAAAGTCAGTCAGACACAACAAAGCCATGTTGCGTCATACCCATCCTAGATGCTTTTAATTATTTAGAGATAAAATTTACAATACAAAAAAACACAAGGAGCAACTAATTTGAACAGAGCTGGCAATTCACACAGCAAACTCACATCTCAAACTCGACTCTTCATTATTAGGCAAATCTTCCAAGTGATAAATGTAAGAGAATAAGAAAAATGCTTCCAGAAAGGCCCCAATTGTATGATCCTCATCACTCCCTTCACACAGGGACACATTATTTTCCTCTTTTGTTGCAGCAAGCAAAGGACTACTCAAAATCTGACGACCCTCCCATTCATACAGAGGGTCTCAGATGATGCTGATAAGCAGGCTGAAGGGAATAAAAGACTATCTGAGCTGTGTACTCCTTGCTTATTGCACCTATAAAGGCAAACACATTCCTGACCTCTCTAGCTGCCAAAAGAAAGACTCATGGTTTTTGTTTTGCATTCCTCATCCAGATGATAAAGAGTATTTCACTATTTCCTCTCTGCATCTCCCACCAGTTCTTCACACATACAAATGCACATTTAGAGAATTTTCTCACAGTGGTTCCTTATAAAGAGCTTTATTGACAGATGACAGTGGTAGTGGAATCACTGCAGACCATGGCAAAAGACAAAAATCAGAACATTCAGAATCCTTCAACCTGTTGACTTACAGGCTTTTATCTTTTGAGATGGTCACCTGCTTTCACATTGGATTCTTACCTTCAGCGTAACTCTCCTGAAATGTCCTGGGAGGGAAAATGGACAACTAATGCCAGCTGGCTAGCAAACATTTGAATGAAATCACTCTTTTTTTTTCTTTTTTTTTTTTAACTGTAAGCACGAATTGTCAAAATTGATCAGGATAAATCACTATACAATTCACACGGTTTAAAGCTACAGTCTTTAGATGAGCTGCTAAAATCCTTGCAGGTCTCTAAAATGTGCTGTGATTGGGATTAACAATGCTGTTATTAACATATTTCTGCACAACAGCTGTTCTGAAGTTAGTTTGCTTTTGTACTCTGCACCACACAGGACAGTCTGCAAAAACTGACAACTTGTCAAGACAGAATTTTACCTTTGCTTACACTTGCAGAGGTTGCTTTACACACTAAAATCTGAGATGCTTTTCAGTAAGCTTGCTGAAGGTAACTGTTGATTTAAGTGAAGTAAAATCATGTATTTTCAGCTGACAATCTGTGTAAAAGGACACCATGAAGCACAAGACATAAACTGGGTTAAAAATGAGGCAGTGTCCAAAAAAATCACTGAGTAAAAAATTGAATGAAGTTTGACAACAAGATTATCTCCGAGGCAAAAGACAGAATAAACAAATACACTTTTAGCAGTCCTTTTATTTTGTCTGTCATAATTTTCCACTGGATGAGAATAAACCAGATGAAAACACACAAGTATTTCATGCAAGATGGGAAACATCTAATGAGTAGAGAGCAAAAAAAAAAAAAAAAAAAAAAGCCTGTTTGAAATGGCAGGAACAAGAGTCTCCGGACAGGGAGATACTCATGACTTGGATTCTACATTTGGACTACGGAAAAAAAACAGGTTTGTTTTTATAAAATGCCTGAAAAGCAACAACTGAAGGAAAATATGAGCCAATCAGGTATTAAACAGGGGTTACACACTACAAAGTCTAATTAGAAATTTTTGTTACAAATTGATTAGAAGTCACTAAAGCTGCCATTTCATACTTGTTTTTTCACCCTGCTGACCATTGAGACTGGACCCACACCATAAATTTTGACAGAAGAAAAAATTTGCTGGTGAAGCCACACCTTGAGCGCTGTGTTCAGTTTTGGGAACTTCAATACAAGAGATATGTGGAGGTGCTGGAGCCAGGGCAGAGGAGGGCAACACAGCTGGTGATGGGCCTGGAGAATAAATCTTATGAAGAGCAACTGAAGGAGGTGGGGCTGTTCAGTTTGAAAAAGAGGAAGCTGAGGGAAGACCTCATCACTCTCTACAATACCTAAAAGGACACTGTGGAGGAGCTGGCACTGGTCTCTTCTCACAGGTAGTCAGAGACAGACATGAGGGAATGGCCTCAATCTGCAACTGGGTTGGAAAAAAATTTCATGGAAAGAGTGGTCAGGCATTGGAATGGCTATCCAGGGAGTTGGTTATGTCACCAACCCTGGATGTATTTAAAGATCATTTGGATGCAGTGCTTGAGGATATGTTTTAGGGGTGAACCTTGCAGGGTAGGGTTATCAGTTAAGATTTGGTGAGATTAATAAAAATATTAACAACTTTACTGATTTTTTTTTTAAATCCCATGGAAAAATATTAATAAAACCTATTTACTGTTTCAAAATATTTGGTTATGGAACAGGTATCTCACCAGCAGGAACACGTAACAATTTAAACAATATTAGCAGGGGGGTGGTGTGTGTGTATGAACCAACCAGAAACAGTAATTTAAATTGTAAAGAGAAAGAACATCAGCAACATGCCAGCTTTGCCCACAATGGAGGGAGGGGCTCTAGAATTCTCTAGGGCAACAGACCTTTTAACAGATGCTTATAAAAATCAAATTTCATAGATTACTCACTGCAAATCACTTTAGTCCAGTACATTCAGTTGCAGCATTTATAATCCACAGATCAAGATACTACGCAGATTTAAACAAAAACCAAAATGGCATTAAACACCTGAAAGCTGAAGAAATACAGCTGCACTTTCTGTTGGTTTCTGCAGCTTGTTGCTGCAGCATATACAGGGTTTATCTCCAAATAGCTAAAAGCTTTCTAGAAAAAGGGTTGCTGCCGAGGCTTGAAGGGCTTGCCAGCTTTGCAGCTTTGCCTGTTTTGGAGAGGTTCTTTAGCTGCAATCTTTGCAATAAGACAAAATAGTCCCCGGGTCCTGGCTCCTCCAGGGCTCATCTCTCAGCCTGGCAAGACACATGTGTCTGCTCCTGGGCTTTACAATATGTTACTGCGAGGGTCACTGGCACCTTTCTGGGTAAACTGAGGCACAGCACAGATTCCAAATTGCAAGGTAAGTGAGGCTTGGCTTCGCAGGCTTATAGGCTTGCGGCTTCTCCCAGACCCTGGACAAGGCAAGGCAAGAAACTTGCTCTTTGGGCTAATATTCACAGATTTTTCAGAGACACTGATGGCCAATGACAACAAAGATTAAGAGATAGAAACCTGATACTTTAACCTACAGAATGAGTTTTCTTCAAAAGTGGCCAAAGGCACATACACCTGGCCCACATGGACCCCAGGGCACGTTCAGACAAGCTGGGGCAATGTGGGCAATCTCCTGAAAAAATAGACCTCCTGGCTCCTGCTCCATTGTCATGTTCAGGGCATTTTTGAGGCTTTGTCCCTTCAAGACAGTCATTCTTTTACCTAGTAGGACAGATACCCTCAGTCCTGTCTGGCCTAACTGGTGAAGCAACAAGGTTCAATTCACCATTCATCAAGTATAAAAGATATCCATGCACTTATAGTGAAGAAGATGAACAACACCATCATCCTACCACACAGACTCCGATAGGACTTCTTGTTAATAGTGAAAGCTGGGAGTTTACACTCCCAAGGAATTACAGACCCAAAATGCCTGAGTGACAACACTAATTCATTAAACTGAAGAAAAAAAGATTAAAAAAAAAAGAAAATAACACCAAAAAGGAAAACAGCAACAGTAGTAACCTACTATAAAACATACTATAAAAGATACTTTAAACTTTCGTACTTCACCTTCATACACAGATCATTACTTTTTTGTATGGCTTTATTCATTTTGTGTTGATCTGGGTGCCTACCACCACCACTGTAAATTTTTTTTAAAATAAATACTGAAAAGAAAGCTAAATTAACTTGGAGAGCTGTAAGGACATTTCCAATTTGTTATAGCTGCTCAGGGAGAGGGGGTTTTGTTTGTAAAATTACAATTGACTAAATTTCCATTCAACTTCAGTTTAAGGTGTAAACCCTTAATACACTTGCTCTTTTAAAGAATAAGAGACCACACCTCAGCTGCTTGGGCCAAACATGTATCATGTCTTAACTAGAGAAACTTTTCTTTTGCTCAGAACATCCCATCACCCTTTCCATTGTTTTAAACTGCCTTCTGACATAATTTAGTCGTTCTTCCAATTTATCCCTTTTTTTACCTACTTACAAAAGCCCCAAATGATTCTCCTTTGCTGGAAAAAAGAGTGAGTCACTATCACAGAAAGCCTCTCCCTGTTTCCAGCTCTAACAGCATTTAGTTAAAAGTCCTCAGGTTGGATATCTTTCCCCAAAGCTACACATGTCACTCTAGACTAGACATATACTTTTATCCCTTCCTAGATGACCATGGTTTTTTCCTTACTCTGCTTCCCTCTTTCAAGACTTCACTTTGTCACATTCTTCTCTCCTTGCATGGAAGGTGACTATTTTCATCTCTGAAGAGCTCACTGAAAACTTTTCAAGTGAGTATCTGCTCAGGTATCCTCATTCTGCCTACTGACAACATCTCACAATCTTGCCTTCTACCTTCCCGCCTTCTGTTTTCAGCGCTGATCATGCAGTTGTACAAGCTCCCACCCCTCCCAGCTCTTCACTGCTGCAGGGCTTTGCTAGCACTGAGTCATCCTCTGGGTCAGGGACTTGTCTTGTGAACTCTTTAGAAATGACAACATTCCTCAGCTACAATACAATTTTTTAGCAGCAGGGGTAAATAGACATTGAAAAATAGCTTGAAGTTTGCAGACTATAATTCCTGTACAAGCCTCTAAAGCATCCAAATGACAGTGCATGTCAGTTTAATGACTATTACTACACCTGTCAGCTTGGTAAAATAGATTAATATTGAACTACACATTGCAAAACTTATTTCAAGTATACTTTAAATATTCTTTTTCTCAAGAAGGGTTTATGTGTGTATACACATATTTTGTGTATGTATACAAATATACATATGCACATAACTTACATGATCTTTATTCAAAGGCAATTAATTGGGTTTGTTCATCCCTTGAGAGTGCAAATCTTCTTAAAATTTACATGAAAGTTTGAAAGTTTATAGAAAGTTAGAGTTTACAGAGTTACAGAAACTCTGCAACCAACCCAATGGCATGCACTAGCAGTTCGCAAACCAAACAACCTGCTCAGCTTTGTGCACCATCAATTACTTAAACTGCTCACTGAGCCCACACCTAGTGAAGAAAAGCCACCTGCATGAAGGTTGTCAACCACTGGAACACTGGAATATTTTATAATTATTTCTATTGAAGTCCAAGTCAAGTATTCATCTGTCTAAAAAGGAACATTAATGAGCTGCCTAATAACATGTGGCAATACTGTAACAATCTGCAAGAGATTAATGTTAGTTACACAAAAGACAACAAAACTTGGACAAAGACTGTTGAATAGATTCATATGCGATCCCTTTGGGTCACTAGCTGCCAGCACCACAATTTGGTATCTTTTATGGATACAGCGTCTCCAGCAGATTGAGGGAGGTTCTTCCCCTCCTCCCCCACCCCCACTCCCACCACCCCTACTCTGCCCTAGTGAGACCTCACCTGGAATAGTGTGTGGAGTTCTGGGCTCCCCAGTTCAAGAGGGACAGGGATCTAACTTGAGAGAGACTAATGGAGGGCTACAAGGATGATTAAGGGACTGAAGCATGTGCCCTATGAGGAACGGGTGAGAGACCTGTCGCTTTTTAGGGGAGGTTTAGGCTGGAGGTTGGGAGGAAGTTCTACACAGAGAGAGTGATTGCCCATTGGAATGGGCTGCCCAGGGAGGTGGTGGAGTCACCATCATTGGAGGTGTTCAGGAGAAGACTTGATTGGATGCTTGTTTGCATGGTTTAGTTGATTAGGTGGGTTGGATGATAGGTTGGACACAATGATCTTGAAGGTCTCTTCCAACCTGGTCTATTCTATTCTATTCTATTCTATTCTATTCTATTCTATTCTATTCTATTCTATTCTATTTTTTAGTCTGGAGAAAAGACTGAAAGGGGATATAATAAATGTTTATAAATATATGAGGTCTGGGTGTCAAGAAGGAAGGGACAGCTTCTTCTCGCTTGTGCCCTGTGATAGGACATGGGGCAATGGATGTAAACTACAACACAGAAAGGAAGAACTTCTTTATTGTAAGTATCACAGAGCACTGGGACAGGCTCCCCAAAGAGGTTGTGGAGTCTCCATCTCTGGAGACTTTTAAGACTTGTCTGGATGCATTCCTGTGCGACCTGTGCTAGATTCCATGGTTATGTTCTGGCAGGAGGGTTGGACTCAATGATGTCTAGAGGTCCCTTCCAACCCCTAACATGCTGTGATCTTGTGAACTCAATAAGCATTACCCCAAGAGCTTCACTCTTCAGTACAGTGTGGAGTTATTCAGTGAGTGTGAATTCAGGAAAGTGAGAACTGCACCAAGTATTACCAAGATAATACCTAATACCTGAGAAGTGTCTATGTAATATTTCTTAATTTAAACAGACTTTCTTGGACTTCAGGAAAAAAAAAATAGTCAAAACATTATTAGAAAAAAGTGTACTTCCTTCTCAATAACCTCCAACTTGCACTAATGTTTCATGCATTGGGTATGTTCAAATACCTAAGATATCCCATAACTCTCCCATCCCAATAATATTGAGAACTAACCACATTTAACTGATCTAATCTGAAAGATTTAGAACACAGAACATGGCTTCAGGCATTAAAGGAGAAACTCTAAGGAAACAATACCATGTTGAAAGCATTTTATTGCAGGGTGATTTCACCATGAGAGAACATTATAGTATTAATGTGTATGAAATCATCAAACATTAAAAAACACTTTCTAAAAGCTATTTCTTCTCCCAATTTAGGCAAAATTCTGAGGAATTCAGTTTTTTAAAATGCTTCCATTTTTGGAAAAGAATGCTGTAAGTATCTGGAATATTTAATAGCTGAAGAACAGGGTAACACATAAAGAAGAAGCAAGAAAACTCTCTTCAATGACATTGTCACTGAGAAACACAAATCTGGTGACTCACAGTCTTCCACTGCAGTATGGACCAAACTGCAGATCAACACAGCAGGAGCCTATTTCCCACACAGTCTCAGAGAATTATGTTCAAGTTGTCACCTGAGAAGTGTCTATGTAATATTTCTTAATTTAAACAGACTTTCTTGGACTTCAGGAAAAAAATAATAGTCAAAACATTATTAGAAAAAAGTGTACTTCCTTCTCAATAACCTCCAACTTGCACTAATGTTTCATGCATTGGGTATGTTCAAATGACTGAATGAAACTTTAGTAGTTCTCATCAATCCTTTAGTATGTTTGCCTTGAATGTCTTTTTATAGACAGATTGTAGCTTTTATTGAAACAGGGTCATTCCCACCTAACACGGAGCAATTCTTTATGGTTCTATAGGCTTTAATGTCACTTCAAAATCAAGTACAATAGTCAGGGTAAAAATTTTATTGCAAATAGACCAGGGGCAACACAAGTTGAAGGGCAACTTTGATGAAGTTCCATGCTACCATGATTTTATGTTAGCCAAAAGCAAAAGGAGTAAAAGCCACTACAACCTACACCAAACTCAAGCACTGCATCTCTCCTACAAGCCACAGGCTTCCCATTCCCATTCCCATTTCCATCTCCATCTCCTTCTATGATCAGGTGACTGCCTGGTGGATGTGGGGAAGGCTGTGGATATAGTCTACCTACCTTCAGCAAGGCCTTTGACACCATCCCTCACAGCAAACTCCTGACCAAGCTGACAGCCCATGACCTGGACAGCAGCACTCTGTGCTTGGTTAGGAACTGGCTGGAGGGCTGAGCCCAGAGAGTGGTGGTGAATGGTGCCACATCCAGCTGGCAGCCAGTCACTGGGGGTGTTCCCCAGAGATCAGTGCTGGGCCCCATCCTGTTTAATATCTTTATCGATGATCTGGATGAGGGGATTGACTCCATCATCAGTAAGTTTGCAGATGACACCAAGCTATGCGCAGGTGTTGATCTGTTAGAGAATAGGAGAGCTCTGCAGAGGGACCTTGACAGGCTGGACAGATGGGCAGAGTCCAACAGCATGAGATTTAACACATCCAAGTGCTGGGTTCTGCACACTGGTCACAACAACCCCATGCAGTGCTACAGGCTGGGGTCAGAGTGGCTGGAGAGCAGCCAAGCAGAAAGGGACCTGGGGGTACTGGTTAACAGATGGCTGAACATGAGCCAGCAGTGTGCCCAGGTGGCCAGGAAGGCCAATGGCATCCCGGCCTGCATCAGGAACAGTGTGGCCAGCAGGAGCAGGGAAGTCATTGTGCTCCTGTACTCAGCACTGGTTAGGCCACACCTTGAGTCCTGTGTCCAGTTCTGGGCCCCCTCAGTTTAGGAAGGATGTTGACTTGCTGGAACGTGTCCAGAGAAGGGCAACAAAGCTGGTGAGGGGTTTGGAGCACAAGCCCTATGAGGAGAACCTGATGGAGCTGGGGTTGCTTAGCCTGGAGAAGAGGAGGCTCAGGGGAGACCTTATTGCTCTCTACAAGTACCTGAAGGGAGCTTTTAGACAGGTGGGGGCAACCAGAACAAGAGGACACAGCGTCAAGCTGCACTGGGGGATGTTTAGGCTGGATGTTAGGAAGAAGTTCTTCACAGAAAGAGTGATTTGCTATTGGAATGTGCTGCCCAGGGAGGTGTTGGAATCACCATCACTGGAGGTGTTTAGGAAGAGATTGGATGGGGTGCTTGGTGCCATGGTTTAATTGATTAGATAGTGTTGGATGATAGGTTGGACTTGATGATCTCAAAGGTCTTTTCCAACCTGGTTAATTTCTATTCTATTCTATTCTATTCTATTCTATTCTATTCTATTCTATTCTATTCTATTCTATTCTATTCTATTCTATTCATTACAGCTACAACACAAGAATATAATAACAACAAATATTTTGATCAGATCAAAGACAGAAGGTGGACTGACTTCCACCTCAGCTTGCACCGCTTTGTCATGCACAGTAGCCCTGTGTGACTCTACAGAGCTTCCTTGAGAGCTTTATGGCTCTTCTCATCATTTGAATGCCAAAAGGGCACCAGAACCAGACTTTCTCATACCTCAGGATGTAGTAGCATGTAACACAAACATGTCACTGCAGGGAGACTCCATAGGCAGCTACATGTCCACAACTTGCATCGACTGATTACTTAGGAAAAGTTGAGTTCTGCAAAAACTGACATTTTTCTTCCAGTAAAGCTCCCAGAGTCGGTAGGAGCAGATTGCTTGTGCACTGTAAAGACTGAGCTGTTTATTTCATAATAGTTGCAAAATTGGTGTTAACCTCAAGACACAGGTGTGATCTATACTGCCTAAGGCATATAGGTACACGTGAGATTTAATAAACATATATATACTACTTCATGCTCAAGTTGAAAAGCTACAAAGCACTACTGCTGGAAATAATCCCTATATTTAAGCACAATTTTCCAACCCATTCAATAACCTCTTTTAAAAGTCTGTATTTTGTTGTAGCTTTTTCAAGGAAATTGCCTCACTCTGTCACATCAAAAAGTACTGGCACAGTCTTCTAGCATTTTACTGATTTTTATATATATATACATATACAGAAACATATAGAAAAACACTTATGTGTGTGTGCACATACACAAACACACTTCCTCAAGCTTTATTCCTTAAACAATTGAGTCTTTCACTTCAGTTCTTCATGAATTAAAGCATTCATGACAAACACACAGAGGACTTTTATTTTTTTCAAATTAGGTATGAAGTCATAGGATGAAACAATCTGCACTACACAGTCAACCAGAAATATTAACTCTAATACATTCCTGCATTCATTCGGTATTTGTCCTGGCTAAAATGGTTGCAAGGCAAAACTGCAAACAGCTGTAATTTTGTCTTTCACAGATACTCAGCTCAGGATACAAGTAACTGACTAGGAAAAGAAAGTTCAGTATTCAGAGATAGTCCTTTAAGCTCCTTTAGGAGTTTCTGATAATTCACGTATTTATTGCACAGTAACTGCACAACAAACATCAAAAAAGGAAATGGCAAATCACAGTACAAACGACTGTAAGACAACAAGACTTCCTAACATCTAATCTAATCCACCCTCCTCTAGCTTGGATCCATTCCCCCTAGTCATATCACTACACAACACCCTAAAAAGTCCCTCAACAGCTTTTTTGTAGGCCCCCTTCAGATATTGGAAAGCTACAATAAGGTCTCCTCAGAGCCTTTTCTTCCCCAAACTGAACCCCAACTCCCTCAGCCTGTCCTCATAGCAGAGGAGCTCCAGCCCTCTGATTATCCTTGTGGCCCTTCTTGGGACACGCTCCAGCACATCCAGATCTGGTGCTCCAGAACTTGACACAGTACTCTGGTGGAGTCTCACCAGAGCAGTATAGAGGGGGAGAATCACCTCTCGACCTGCTGGACACACTTCACTTGATGCAACCAAGTGAAACATTACGCCAGAAGATCCAGAAATAAAAGTGGCTGAAGATGACACTGACCTAATAGTACCACCAATCAATTATAAAATAGTGATGAATTGACCTAATAGTACCACCAATCAATTATAAAATAGTGATGAATTTATATTGTGATGAAGCCTTAAAAATGATAAATGTAATCCTGAGCTGCAACAGTGAAGCTGAATGCTTATCACCATGGAAGAAGTTACAGATGAGTTCCCCATACATAGTATCTTATTTAATCTTAATAATAATAATAATTTAAAAAAAAAAAAAAAAAAACAAAAAAAAACAGACTGAGGCAAATGAAAGAAAGGGCGATTATGAGATGAACAGAAAGCATGGATTCTTGTACTTTGCCAAATAAAAGCTTTGTACATTTATCGATACAGATGGGAAGAGTAAGGGACAAAATCAAGAGCTTTCTAAAGTAACTCACTCATAGAAGAGCAAATAGTTGCACATTTGCCTCAAATAAATTAAAACCATAAACAAAGAAGCTACTTATTATGAGAATTTCATTTTTATTAACAGTATTCCAGTGGCACAGCACAGGTAAAATGGATTATCACATTATTTTAGACGGAGTTCAATACCTTTATAAAAAGGAATGATGAAAAGAATGGAAGGTATCTTAAAGGCCTCCTTAGAGTGTGTGAATGAATGGAAGTAGCAACTTCCTAAAATACAAAAGTATTGCTGGTTTATTATCTGTACTGATGAACAGACACCAAAAAATCTACTAGATATCTCTCATGACCATGTATTTATCCCCAGTGAACAATTAACTATAAAATACATTAACATTTTCTTAATTTTTTAAAAAATGTTTAAAAAATAACAGAGCAACACTGCATGAAATTAAAGTCTCTCTCTTCCCATACAGCAGAAATATTTAATCCAGCAACTATTCTTATTACCTACCTACATAATTATAATGGATGTGATAAGGACAAAAGATTACTTTACTTACACAAAGTACTATCTAGTCTGCAGAGAAAGACTCATTTTTGACCGAGCTGATTAAAGTAACTATGGGTAAACAGAAGCAACTAAATTAAAAAGAAATAAAATGGTACAAATCCTTTCCTCCTCCAACCCAGGGCATCACAGTTTATTTCCTTTCAAGTCCAACAGTACACAAAGTGTACCTACACTGAAGGTAACCCACATATTAAAACCAGTAAAACCATTAGCCAATTTGTTTTCATTGGCCACTACACAGAGATATGATGGAATCTCCAAATAAATTCATTCAAAGGCCATTTCCCAGGAAAACAGTAGGTCTTCAACTGATGTTAAACAATGGACATTTAATAATTAAGTTACTTACTGAATTTTTAATTTAGCACTACTAAACTAAACATAACAATTAGCAACAGCAGTTTAAAGTGAGAGGAGCAGGAAGCTCCTGCATTTCTTGACTTACCTGCAGGAATGTTACTACTGAAATATATTTTCAGATACCAAAGTAGGTATCATCAATATTCAGAAAAACTAAATATTTGAGAGCTCCTATTTAATTGAGTCAACTAACCTAAACTCACATTGGTTTTAAACACAGTTGTTCCAAGGGCCTAAATTAGATTTTTCCCATTCCAAACAATTGAGTTTGTATCAGTGGTTTATGAACAACAAACAGAGCTAATGGAAATCCTATTCAGATCAATGTGGAAGTGGAAGTGCTTTCACATCCCTTAATGCACTGGCAAAACAGTCAGTAGGTGAATACTATAGAAGAAACCTGGCATATTTAACAGAAACGAAACTTAACACTGGATTCGTACATGGGGGTGAGGTTCCTATAATCCCAGAGAGATCTAGGCACAACAATTCTTGTAATAATCATCAGCTTCTCAAAATAGCTTGTTAACAAGCCAAATCACATAAATTTAATGGTATTTTTGCTTATCCAGTGCTCAAAGTGGTGCAAAAAGACAAAGGGCAACACACTGCATTATTCTTTACAATATACATACCCTCCTACATATACATACACACCCACACAAACATACACACAGAGAATGTCAGCACCACATCCTAGGCAAAAACTCATAATTCTTACTTGTGAGTATGCAACTCCTAGTCAGGAGCTGCTGATTCACAGTAACTGTTTTCTAACATGAAGTTCAGGCTAGGCTGAGACAACTGATAAGGATACTGAAGAAAGATCATTTAAGCAAGGAGGAGTCATTCAAGGCTCTCTGCCTCATAAAAATCATACATCTTTTACATCTCTCTCCACAATAGCTGTCAGCTTCAAGCATGCATGCCAATAGCACAACATGGATAGGAATGTCAGAACACAGGCTGAAGGAAGGTTTAGTCTTGGATTTGGTACAGTAAAAACTAAGGCTTACAGATTTGGAAGAGGGAAGTAAACACCAACTTACCACAGCCAGAATGCAGGAATATTTAATGCACAGCTTCAGTACATTGTTTCTTCTCGAAGGCATAAACAAAAAACAGTGTTTGCAAAGGCACAATCTACAACTCCAAGCAAACCCCAAGGATCAAATACCACAAAATAAGTATATATACTTACATAACTCTCTTTGATACACTTTTTCCAAAATTCCTATAGAAAACTACAAAGTAAAAATCCTTCTTACTGTTTGACTATATTTTCTATTACAGTAGAAGGGCTGGTGGCAGATGTGATGGTAGGAGGCTGTCTGGGGTGCAGCAATCATGAGATAGCGGAATTTTCAATATGCAGGGAAATAAGGAGGAGCAATAACAGAACCCTCACTTTGGACTTCCAGAGGGCAAACTTCAGCTTATTCAAGCAGTTAATTCACAGAGTACCTTGGGTAGAAGCCCTTAACAATAAAGGAGTCCAGGACAGTTGGACCTCCTTCAAACAGGAGTTCTTGAAGGCACAGGAACAGGCTGTGCCCACGTGCCAAAAGATGAGCCAGCAGGGAAGGTGACCAGCCTGGATGAACAAGCAGCTTTTGAAGGAATTAAGGGAAAAAAGAGGCTGTATCACCTTTGGAAAGAGGGGGAGTCAACTCGTGATATGTTTAAGGATGCTGTTAGATCATGTTGGAGAAAAATTAGAGAGGCAAAAGCCCAGTTAGACCTTAAGCTGGCCATAATTAGATAATAAAAATCATTTTTATAAATATATTAATGCTAAAGAGAGGGGCAAGAAGAACCTACACTCCTTATTGGACCTGGAGGGAAACATTGTAACTAAAGATGAGGAAAAGGCTGAGGTACTAAATACCTTCTTGGCCTCCATTTTCAACACTAAGGCAGAAGGACTTCAGGATAACTGGCCTCCTGAACTGGTTGATGGGGTCAGGGTGCAGTGTGGTTCCCCTCAAATCCATAAGGAAGTAGTTAGGGACTTGATGAGCCACCTGGATGCTCACAAGTCCATGAGACCAGATGGAATCTATCCTAGGGTGCTGAGAGAGCTGTCAGATGAGCTGGCCAAGCCTCTCTCCATCATTCACCACCAGTCCTGGCTCACTGGAGAGGACCCAGATGACTAGAAACTGGCCAATGTGATGCCCATCCACAAGAAGGGCCAGAAGGAGGAACCAGGGAATTACAGGCCTGTCAGCCTGACCTCAGTGCCAGGCAAGATTATGGAACAGGTCATCTTGGGGAAATCACACAGCACCTGCAGGATGGCCAAGGGATCAGGCCCAGCCAATATGGAGTTAGGAAGGGCAGGTCCTGCCTGACCAACCTGATCTCCTTCTATGATCAGGTGACTGCCTGGTGGATGTAGGGAAGGCTGTGGATGTAGTCTACCTACCTTCAGCAAGGCCTCTGACACCATCCCCCACAGCAAACTCCTGGCCAAGCTGTCAGCTCTGTGCTGGGTTAGGAACTGGCTGGAGGGCTGAGCCCAGAGAGTGGTGGTGAATGGTGCCACATCCAGCTGGCAGCCAGTCACCAGTGGCATCCCCCAGGGATCAGGGCTGGGCCCCATCCTGTTCCATATCTTTACTGATGATCTGGATGATGGAATTGAGTCCACCATCAGTAAGTTTGCAGATGACAACAAGTTGGGAGCAGGTGTTGATCTGTTAAGAGGGTAGAAGGGCTCTGCAGAGGGACCTTGACAGGCTGGACAGATGGGCAGAGTCCAACAGGATGGCATTCAACAAGTCCAAGCGCTGGGTGCTGCACTTTGGTCACAACAACCCCATGCAGTGCTGCAGGCTGGGGTCAGAGTGGCTGGAGAGCAGCCAAGCAGAAAGGGACCAGGGGGTACTGGTTAACAGATGGCTGAACATGAGCCAGCAGTGTGCCCAGGTGGCCAGGAAGGCCAATGGCATCCTGGCCTGCATCAGGAACAGTGTGGCCAGCAGGAGCAGGGAGGTCATTGTGCCCCTGTACTCAGCACTGGTTAGGCCACACCTTGAGTCCTGTGTCCAGTTCTGGGCCCCTCAGTTTAGGAAGGATGTTGACATGCTGGAACGTGTCCAGAGAAGGGCAACAAAGCTGGTGAGGGGTTTGGAGCACAAGCCCTATGAGGAGAACCTGATGGAGCTGCGGTTGCTTAGCCTGGAGAAGAGGAGGCTCAGGGGAGACCTTATTGCTCTCTACAAGTACCTGAAGGGAGCTTTTAGACAGGTGGGGGCAACCAGAACAAGAGGACACAGTGTCAAGCTGCACCAGGGAAAGTTTAGGCTCAAGGTAAGGAGAAATTCTTCACAGAAATGGTGGCCATTGGAATGTGCTGCCCAGGGAGGTGGTGGAGTCACCATCCCTGGAGGTGTTAAAAAATGGATTGCACGTGGCACTTGAAGCTATGGCTTAGTTAGTCATGAAGTGTTGGGTGACAGGTTGGACTTAATGACCTCTGATGTTTTTTTCACCCTTATTGATTCTATGATTTTAAGAAATTTAGAATAGAAGAGTATGTAATACTAGCACTTGTTTTTAGTTATTCTAGTAGGACAGATTTATACCTAACAAATTATTTTAAAACAACTATTAAAAATACCTGTAACACAGAATAAAACTGTTTCATTTGCCAAGCTAAGCACCTTCCTAAAAGCTACATCCCTGTGGTGGTTTGAGCCTTAACTGGGGCTTAAGAGCTCAGATGGGGGCCAGGCTGAGAATCCGTCCCCTGCTCCCCCCTCCTCTTTCCTAATAGAAAGGAAAAGAAAGGGAGGGGAGCAAATGCACCAAGAAATAATTTGGGTTCAGCTTGGAAGTAGAGAAGTAAAGAATTTTCTTCAAACAGTATATATATGTGTGTGTATGTATATGTGTGTATATATATATATATATATATGTAACAATAACAGGCAGGGTTCACAAGGGTAGGGAACAAGGATGGATGGGAAAAGAAATAAATAAGAAATACAAAACCAGTCCTTTGCAAAGTGTGGAAGCAGCAGGGAGGACCACGTGGCAGAGAAGCATCAAGCCAGCAGCAACTCTCTTTGGTCCCCGCGAGGCAGAAGGAAGAGAGCAATGGCTGCAATGTCCTCCCCTTTATAACCCTGCTGGACAGGGCCAGGGAGGGGGCGCGGAGTGAAACAGACCAAGTCAGTTTCCCAGGGGGAAAACACCTTCCAGGGAGGGCAAAAAACTCTCACAAGCCCTCCCCCTCTGTTTCCAGGATGGGCGTAGCCCACCACAATCCCAAAATCTGCACCTTCCGTCAGCTACTTCTGTTCCAGTTAAATTCCCTGGCCCTGCAACTGGAGACTCACACACCGCAGAATATTTTGTCAAAAATAGAGTAGAAGAGACAAAAAATGCCACTGTGTTTTATCATGATCAACAACAGGAAGCTGTGCCAGAAAATAGCTGGTCCATAAGATAGTCCCTTTTGGTGATGAAAAGTTATTATGATAATAGGTGTGCTACAAGTCTGTAGCTGAAAAGAGAAGCTTTCAAGGAGAATGGAAAGCTGAAAAGCTACATTAAATTGAAGCTGGAAACCAAAATACCTGTACATACAGAACAGAAGGACACAGATATAAGTATGAAAAGCAAAACAAGCTGAAAGCTAGATTTTTAAGCTTCACAATAGAGACACTGCAACAAATACCTAGTAGCACTGATTAAAAGCTCTAAAGTACCTTCACTTGTGCCCCTGGGAGCCTGGCTAACAAGACACAAGCCTATCTAAATACAAATGCACTTTTCCGTGCACATTCACACAACGCCTCATGTGGTAGTTAAGGCCACATATACTTCCGTGCATTGCAGCCACATATATAACTAAAGAAAGGCATTTCTCTAGTACATATGCTCCTACACGTATGCTCCTACACCATGAGGAGCGCATCGCATTCAGAAAGGGCTCTATGAACACCTCTCTGATACAGTCAAATGCCAGGCCCAAAACATTGTCCCTGGTGATCAAATCATCATTCTTCAGATGTTTATTTGCCCTTGAGTGGTTGCAAAAATAATAATAATAGGAAACAAAAAGCAAAAGAAAGTTTAGTGATTCAAATGTGGTTTAAAGCAACCTTGAAAATATAGAATCTTTCTAAGTATCAAGTGCACCCAAAAAAAAGGGCACAAAATCACAATCCTATTTGAAAATTATGAAAAGGAGTACTTTCAAGTTTCTAAATCCAGTATATCATCATGAACTACAGAAAAAAAAAAATCAAACAAAGTCAGTACCTCAGGTTTTTAACATCAGTATTCTAACTGCCTGGTTAAACCAGCACATTCCAGAAGAGACTTAGGCATTTTTAGTTTTCAATGTTCACAAAGGTTAGCTTGCTAACAGGAAAACTTTAGCCAATGTAGAAAATGTGGAAAACATGTCTCAAAAGCACTAAATTAAAAATACATTAAAATGTAACCTTCTTTTTCCTAGCTTTGTTTCAAGACTAAATCATAGACAAAAGAACATTCAAGAACCCTTTATCAGTTCACAGGCTTCTTAATTCCAGAGTTTCCTAAAACTGTGCCTCTAGTTAAAGATGTTGTTTCCTAAAGTGTATGTATGCTTTAAAAAAATTCCTAAAAGCAGGACAAAAATCTTTTTGTGATACCCAGGACACCAAAAATGTTGCAGCTGGGATGCAACTACACAATGACTTCCTGCTCATTTCCAAATATATATTGAAGAGTTAACAGCCTGTGCACTCACCTCAGTCTTAAATCACAAGCAAGCACTGGTCAGATGGGATACACTCCTGAAAGCCTAGTAGGTTTTTGCTACGTTTTAAATAATATATGCATTCTTTGAATATTCGTGTTATATAATAAAATAAAATAATAAATAATAGCATATTTTACAGAGTATGTTACAGCAGCATATACTGACAATGACTTAATATATACCTTCTCACATAGAATTGGAAATAGCTTCTCTCTTTCTGCACATTTTCTATTTCAGTAGAAGTACATCTTTTGATCTCTTCAATAGATGTGAAGTTGGAAAGTGAAATTCAAGAAAAAGTTATCTCTGGAGATTTTCTGCATTGGGACAGGAAGAGATTAAAAAAAAAAAAAGTCCAGAAAACATAACAAACACCACCAGCTCCAGAGCTGGGAGGGAGTAGGAGGAAACAATCTGTGGAATAACAGCGCATTTGAGAAGACTATACACACTTTTAACAACTCTGTAGTATTTTATTTACTTGGTGATCAGCAACAAACACTTCATCTTTAAAAAGGATCCAGTAGGACAGTTTTACAAAGCTTTTTGTAGAAGTATGACCACAATAAAATGTGTAGCCTGAAAGGGAAATGTATTTCAGAATACCTAGGCAATACAAAATTTTGAAAATATAATCCTGGGATTATCTCTAGAATCCACGTGGCTTGATTTTTAAGGTGAAGTGGAGAAAACTGTTTCAGGGTAAAAACATCAGCATTGCATTGTGCTTTGTTTCATGGATGAACTTAAAGCACTGAACCCACTGCTGACCCTAAAGCAGACAAACTCTTCATCTGTAAGTCTCTTTCTTATAAGATCAAGTTTATTCCTTGTATAATAGAACAGGAGTGATGATGTCATGGGTTTAAATGAGATGACCTACAATACTTGTGCAACAATTGTGTCATATCATGTTGACAACTGTTTTTAAATGCTCTTGAACTTCTGCACTAAACTTCTATGGAAATACCACCTACAATATACAAATTGCATAGACAAGATCTTGAGAAAACCTTTCCAACAAAACAAGAGCAAGTGTAAGAAAAATGTTGAACTTGTGTAAGTTTCCCATTGTAGGTTGAAAGATGGTTCAGGATACCTATATGCAGAACTGAAGACACATTTTTAAGTCATATTTTTCTTTTGCCTGTCTCTAGGATACTTTGGTAATTCAAACAAGATCTTATTCTTCAAGAAGAAAATATTTGAAATATTTGCTTTGTGAACACGCAAACACTCAAAATAGACTAGAAAGCTGTTAGATAGCCTACTTATTCCTGCACCTAAATAGCTGCTGGCATCTTAGAAGAAAGCACTTTAAGAGGAAGGTGTACCTGTGCTTTCTTCACATCATGAACATAAAACCACACATCCCTGGAGTCCTCTAGCACCTTGATAACTCAGCATCAGGATTCAGAATTACATAGCTGCCAAATTCCAAAATGGTATGAGAAGTATTTCCTCTTGGAGCACAGCAGGAAAAACAGGACACCCAATGTGCAAGCAAGCCAGAAATCCAAGAAAGCCAACTCTTAACAAGGCTGAGAAACAGCCCCCTTAGCTCATGGCTCCACAGTTAAGATGCTATCATGGACCAGACCACAACCATGGGTCTGTGTGCACTGTTGCAGACCTCCATGGTAGCTGTGGGAATATGACATGAATCCCTCACAGTAAAGAAAAAAAAAAAAAATATTCTTCAACTCTTGCAGTCCTACTGAGCCACATGGGTAAATGCTTACCAGCCTTAACAACATGCAAGTACCTGGGAGGACTGTTTTCTTATCATGACCTTCCTAAACTCCCAGCCAAGCTGATCTTGCAGGATCAAGAAGAAGCAAGACAACAGAAAGACCCTAGGATATACGAACCCATGGGAGGCAGAATCATCTGTCAGTCTCCCCAAATTCCCCAGGTAAAAGAGCAAATGAATGACAGACAGTTACTTACAAAGTCAGGGAAAGAATAGGGAGTCTGCACAGCACAATAGGATCAGGTAGTTCAGAGGACCAGAGAGAGACACACAGGATAAGAGTTCTTAGCACCATGGTTACTGCAATGGGATATGCAGTTAATGGTTTGGTTTTATTTGCTATTGTGCACACACCACACTACAGTGGAAATATAATTCACTTCTCTAACCAGGTAAGAATCACATTAAAGTTTGACAACTACCTTCAACATTACTGTAGCCAGACAGCTATTAATAACAGTTAAGACAGTACACACATAATCATGTACCGTAACTAGCCCTTTATGCAAACAGTTCTGAGGCCTCTATGAACATCGCTCTCCTCTACATATACCTTCAGAGACCATTGCTACAATCTTAATTATCCACTTTTCCATGCATTTCTATTCTAGCATCATTGATAGCTGACTAAATCATGAGGGGTTTTAAATGATGGATGAATTTATGTAAATATGCAATGAACCTGGCCAAAGCAAACAGTTTAAGCTGGGGTTGGTACTGCTGCTTCAAGACTGATCATTCCTGTACCCAAACCAGCAAAATACCATTTTTTGTCATTATCAAAACCAAAGACATCTTTTTGGTGCAGTGTTCAACCCAAAGCTGAGTTGTGATCCACTGACAACTATTCACTACAGAGAGACATAAAGCCTCAAATGAAAAATTAAAATACATGAAGAAAAACTCACATTAAAAAGGGAGCGATATAGTATTTTTAGAGGAAGCCAGAAGATGGCTTACAAAGGTTCTAGTACCTTCATATACAGTCTCAATACCCGTGCATTGCAAAGAGAACCTTTTTGTTCATGAAGTTCATGCAAATAGGAATTTTCCCAGGATATTTACTGCAATATTTACTGCAACTACTGGAAATCAACAAGTAGAGCACTAGAGAGCTGTATTATGAAAAAAATGTTACAGCAATTAGTTTGTAATCTGTGATTGTCACAGAACTTTGCGAAAGGAGAAAAACAACGAGAAAACAGATGGAATTATCAATCTGGATTACTTGTGTGTATGAAGTACAATATTTTCTTTCAATATCAACATACACATTACCAAAAGATCAAAAAGTATATGAGGTGTTTTGTATAAATGTAATTTTTCATACAAATGTAGCTCTTAATCTTAAAATCAATGTAGCAGGTCATGGGCTTGAAGATCCTGGTTAGTCCCTGCTAACTTGAGATATTCAATGATCCTATGCTATTTTCTCTGGCAGAAAGGGGGGAAAAGGGGGCTACCAATAGAAAAAAAAACAAACACTTAACATTAGATGTCCAAAAAAAGCTGAATAATAGTCTTTAAATCTTTTTATGCTGTATCTGCAATCTCATTTTGTAACAAAAACTCTCTCTGACAGTTGGCACTTATACCTGGACAAAGTCTGATTTCTGCTTGAATTGTTACAGCTACTCAATTCATGTGTTGCATTTTATTTTGTCCTTTTGTGGAACAGCACTCTACCCTTTTATAAACCTAGGTTACAAATTACAAGATGGTGTTCTGAAACCAGAATCATAATTAAAAACAATGAAAAAAAGGGATGATAGAGCAATCAGATGCTTGTATCTAATGGTCCTACAGTCAAGCTCCTCCTGAACAGCAAAGCAAGGAACAATACAGCATCTCAGTTTTTTTACTATACTTTTGTTTTCAAAGAATAAACCAAGTATGAGTCACTAAAATCAACATTTTTGTGCTTCCACATAAGTGGAAATGACAGTGATAGCCTGAAATAAGAATTCTGAAAGCACAGAAGTTAAAGACCCTTTCTAGTCTCTGTTCTTGCTGATTTGGGGAAAAAGTTGTTAACGCCTCCCAGCAAAAACAAAAAGTCTTTGCATACAGACATATTTTAGACAATTTTTTCAAGTGTACTACCCCTTAATTATTACAGCATCACCAAAACTGAAGGATAACTTGAGATGCAGTTGAAAAATATTATCAGAATGAGGAGGGATCTTCTGTAGAAAGAAAATTAAATTACCCATCAAAAATACAACTCTTCTATCAGATACTTCCTCATGTAGCAAGGAAATGTAGATTTAGGCTGCAGTTCAACTATTACTTCCAGACAATTGCAATGAAGGGTAGTTTGTCACTCTCCTGCCCCTTTATTCCTGGCTGAATGTGACTGCCTCTTCTTTCTTCTCACAATCATGCCCAGCAAAGCTTTGCTGCAAGTACTGATTCAGCTGAAGCAAACAGTTTTGGTCAGGTTCTGGTTTTAAGTAGATTCCACCTCTGATCCTGCTCACCACAGAGCTGCAACAGTCCTGCAGAGCAGGACAGCAACCAAAAGCAGTAACCACTCTTCAGTGAAAGCTTAAACTGTCAAATTGCAATCTGAGGGCAAGATTTTTTCTTCTTCATTCTGCAAACTTCCCTAAAAACCCTGTTATTAAATTCCCTCTCTCAGCAATCTGATGACTAATTCTTTATTTAAAATGGAGGAGTTGCATCAGCAGAGACTCATCACCTCAGCCATAAGCCATTTGGTATGCAGGGGATCCAGCCTTCAATCCTGGCTTCAAATCTGGCAGAATGAGAATTAAACTACAGAAAGCCCCAATAATAAGAGCAGCTTACTGAAAGTTTGTATACATCTTCTTTTCCTACTTATTCTTACAACAAAAAGAGAAATTAAAAAAAAAAAAGGGGGTGGGGGAAGTCAACAGTTGTAACCCTCTCCTTCCCAGCAAGCATACTATGCATATATAAACTAGCACAGGTTACCAGCTGTCTCTAAATGGCAGCAGAACAAACCCTGACAGGCAATCAGTCTTACCTACACCAGTTTGACCACACAGCAAAGAACAAGGATTTTGAGTTTTCCTTTGAACTCTTGAATTATTTCATTTTCACCAAAAAGAGACTTTCCAACCTACTCTTTAGAAAAGAAATCTAGTATAAAATGATACAACAGTGATTCAGCTGTTCTACAGCTCTTCTGCTTCTTTGAATCTTAAAATCTTTGAATCTTAATGGAATTATTTCCAGTTCAGCACCACATACTAAAGACAAATTATGCATCTTCCCAAAAGCAACAAAGTTTGTCAAAATCTTACAGCTCAAGAGGGCTCAAGATTACAAGGGGACTTTGGGACAAAAGGGTGCAACTGGCTATGCAGAGAATCCTAGTCCCGGTATTAGGTTTTGCACAAGTACATCCAAAGGAGTAATTCTCCGTCTGGCACTCAAGAGTACTGCTGACTAAGGCAAGAATGAAACAGCAGACAGCAAGTTTCAGTATCCTAGGAAAAAAAGTCATCCTCGTCACTGGCTGCTTTACAAACCAACAATACACTGATCTGTTCAGGTGCAGTATCCAACTGCTTGAAACAAGGCGCTACACAACACAAACTATGCCGAAGCACAAACACCACTTCTCTCTGCCCAGACATGCTTTCACTCCTTCCTGTGCATATTTAACGCTGGGATAGCAGCTTAAGCAGCTTTATCTTCACCATCCACATCTTCTGGAGCATCTCCTGTTCTGGCAACAGAGTAAAAAATTCTTCTAACAGACAGAAATACTGCTTAAAAATTAGTACCTGCTATTGCAATGTCTTACACATTTTTTCCTTTTTCCATTCTTTATTATACAGACCTAGGGCCTTCAAAAGCAACTGGCAGTCAAAACTGGTATTGGCCTATTCCACATCCCATTAAAAAAAAATAAATTGTTGCCAAAAAAGTTAATGTTTTCAGGCCTCAGTCCCACCATGAAAAGCTGAGTTGCTGAGCAGTCATGTATCTGAGTCTCCAAAACCAACAAAGTAAACTTTTGCGTACATCTGTGCTTTATTCACATATGCCTAGTGCCTGGATTCAAAAAGTCCTGACATTCAAGATCAAAATAAATGATAAACATAATGGTAATGTCATTTATGACCAGTTGTCTTCCCTTCCCAAGAAAGCAAACCAGAAAAACAAAACTCCTTCAAATATGCAACTGTAAAGGCGGTATCATAACTCTGCCATATGAACAGTAGGCATCACATGCCCACTAGGGTTTGAAAACAACCTTGTACAGGCGGAGCCCAAACACATCAGAGAGTAAGATTAAGCTGCCAATGTAACACGTGGTTTGGGAAGTCTGATAAAACACCACTACTCATCAGTCTGCACGCTAAATGCCTTCCCTGCTCTACCAGTGCATTATTTCACACTGGAATTTATGTTTATTGAAATTACCTCTAGAAATTACCACCATTCTATTGTGAATCAAAAGGTAACATTTCCACCTCTGATTTCTACCTATTAACTATTTAATATTTACTTTAATTCACCTGTTCACATGATCAGCAACCTACCAAACCCATTTATAAAATTACCTTCTTCCCCCACGCAATTCAGAAAAATATTGACAAAATTAATTACTTTCCTGTCTCTTTGTCATTAATAGCACATTACCTCTTCCAGTGGCCCAGTTAAAATTAATTTTTCCACTTAATGAGGGAGTGCCACAAGGGCAAGCATCTATTAAAGAACCAGTCAAAATAACTAAAATCACATTCATTGTATTATCTACCACTCTTCACCATTTTTGGCAGTTGCGTGCTTAGCCCATTTTATCTACAAAGATAGTCTTGCCACTAACCACAGTATTTCCAAAGAAATAATAGGCCTAAATTTCAGTTACAACATCGCAAAGAAACTTTTTGAGGATTGCAGCATATCTCTATTTGCTCCCAAAATGACTATAGCACAGGAAGATTTGCTACACTGCTTGCATCCTTAAATATATTCTGACCCTGTTTTACACAGACAAGAAAAAAATTTGCTACAAATGTATCTTAGACACAGGCAGTATCACTTTTGCATGAGGAGAAAAATACAATCAATGCTTGTTTCTGCTTTTGCCAGTAATTAACTCCATTAGAGACACCTGAGCAATTAAGAATATACAATTCTTCTTCGAAGAGCACACTATATTTTGAGAACTTGTAATGTAGAACAAACTGCATGCTTATCCAAAACCAAGTTCTTAAAAATATGCAGCCTGAACAATGTACATCAAATACAGCAGCATCCTGTCAAGAAGTATACATAGAAATTCTCAAGGTAATGTTTTAGCAACTTAGAGCACAGCAATGTTTACAATATGGCTGCAATAATTGTCACCAACGAAAATTGAAAGGCACTAGTAAAAATAAATACACCTATAGCAAAATGCCATGAATCTTTTTCCCTTACAGTCTATAACTTATATTCTGATGCATGCATTGAAACAAATTTATAGTGTAAGGAGACTGTGGATAGGGCCACTTGTGTTGCAAGATGTGAAACTCTGTAAATACACAGTACATTGCAATTTACACTGTCACTTACCTCGTATGACCAAACACACTGGGTTCCTCCAAACCTTCGGACACATCTGCCCACTTCCACATCCTCATGAGTGGTGTACATTTCTCGAAGGCATTCACCTATGTGTGGCACCATCCTCCTGAGAACCTCCCGGCTGAAGATCATTCCTGGCCCTCCCATGCAGAAATTCTCTCCTGGCTCCAGTCCAAGTTTTCCAAGTTCTTCAATATTACCCAGACCAGTCTGCCCCAAATACAGAGGTTTACTGCTATTCAGTGAGCGAAGAAACTCTTCCAATTTTTCACCTGAAGAAGACAAAACATTGTTGTTATTTGTCTGCCTAGTCTGGCAGCCATCTCTGTTCTTGTGTCTCATGCTTTTTAAAAAATGTAACAAGCCCCAGAGATTGTCACAGGAAATCACTTCCAAAGCAGTATCCTATCCCTAACTGAAAATATCTTTGGACAAGTTTACCTTCAAAAGACTTCTTTTTCTTCTTTCTTTCCTTTTTTTTTTTTTTCTTAATTATCATTAAACATTACAGTGGCATTTTCATTCAGCTAAAAAGCCAGAATACCATCAAAATTTACATTTTGCCAGTCAATGCTGTTCTGCTCAACCAGTATCAATAAAAAGTACTCACTTGCTAGCTTAAAATTCTCTCTAATGTAGGGCAATTTGCCAATATACTTATGGGCTGTGGAGGAATGGGAACATGAATGCCAGGTATTACTTTTGTACAATTAAGTCTTTAAAAGGACAGAGATAATCTAAATTAACCAAGACAAATATGTTCAATTACAGACTAATCATCAGAACAACTTCAAACTCTAGCCCTTTACATTTCCAGTGCTAGAATGCCTGTACATCTCACCTTCAAATCCTACCTATTTAAGTTATTGTCATTTCATATTTACTTGAAATTAAAATTTGCTGAATAGTTTAACTTGGAACCTTGGAATCAGTAAACAACAGGTTCACTGTAACTCTGAAAACAAGAAGACACTGCGAGTTTTATGTTTGCAGCCAAATATATGTATCTACACATATATACAGGTGTATTTCCCAAATGGAAGGCCAGCTGACAAGCTGATAAAACGGCTCAAACAAATTCAAGTGACAGGTAATCATAGAGTTACTTCACATAAACTTTCAACAGTGTAAGCAAGCATGCTCACAACCTAGGCGTATGCCAGCACCTTCATCTTATGTTTTCTTTCTAAAGAGCTGGACACTGCACGAGTAACAGAGGCAAGAAGAGTAGATAGAATGGAAGCGGATTGCAGGGCATCATTTTCTAATGGCTCTGTAAAACTCGCACTGAAACAGGGATGGTGCTTTTCAGAAGCACACGTTGCAACAGGGAAACAGCAGCTTTACAAGCAGCCTTCAGAAACTGTTTGCTTAGCCGAAGTGTCAGTGAGCCAGCGGAGAACTTCCACGATCGCTGAAATCGAAGCACCGAAGTGCTGCCTGAGCCGCATCCGCGGCGAGGGCTGAGCGGGCCACGGGGCAACGCTCCGCGCCACTCCGCCCACTGCCTGCCCACGGGCGGCGGGACGCAGCGGGGCAGCCACCCTGCAGCTATGCAGCCGAGCGCGGCGGGACGCGAGGCCGACACCCTCCCACGCCGCTCCCCAGCCCACGCCCACCCCCGCCGCCTTGCTGGGTCGGGTCGGGGTCGGATTCTCGCCGCCGGTCCACGACAGAAGCTCGCCCAGGATCCTGTACAGGGAGCACCGTGCGCTACGCTTCTCGATCTCCCCAGGGGCGGCACGGCCCAGCCCCGCGTGGCATCCGCCGGCGTCTCAGCGCCGGGACAGCACCCCACACGCCGGAGCTAAAGGCAAGCGCTGCAGGCGCGGGGTGGTGAACTCGAGGTATTCCTTCTACCCCACTCAGGCCACGAACCTATTCTTCCACCACCACCCCTGGAGCACGGCCAGACATCCACGCCACCGCTGTCCTCCCTTCTGCCCCTTCTTCCTCCCCTCCCGCCGGCGGGGCGCAACCCGGTCACCTTTAATGTAAACGTCGTCGTCCGCCCGCATGAACCACTCGTACTTGTCCAGGTAGTGGTCGTGCATGTACTTGATCATCATAAAAGACTTCTTCTGCGGCGGGTAGGAGTCGTCCACGCCGGGCAGGGCGACGACGGGCAGCGGAGGCAGCCCGGGGGGGGCGGCGGAGCCCTGGCTGGAGAAGAATTCCACGCGGCCCGGCACCGAGGGTGCCCACGTTCGCTGTGCAGCCACCGCCCGGCTGCCCAGGTACTTCTGGGCCGTCATCACCCCCACATAAAGGAAGTTGCGAGGCTTGGCGCAGCCCGGGGCGCCCCCCCAGTCCCCACTCCCGTTGTGGCTGCTGCCGGGTCGGCCGCTCCGCTTTTCGCCACCTTCCTCCTCTTCCTCTGGGTCTCCTTCCCCGCCGGCTGCGGGGCTGGAAACCGTGCCGCCCAGCTCCGCCGCTGCCGGCGGCAGCTCCCAGGCGCTGCTCCTGAAACTCGTGCCGCCCAGTACCACCGCTGCCTCCGGCGGCGCCTGCTGCCCGCCTGGCGCCGCTGCGCCCCCGGCCGCCCCCGGCCCCGCCGAGCGGGCGTAGTAAGAGCAGATGCTGGCGCCGCGCCGCTTCTCGCTCAGCTCGGCCACTTTGGGAGCGATAAGCCAGGAGGCGGCGGTGAAACCCAGTACTAGCCCCAGTACCACGCTCAGCCAGGGCCTCCGGGACCGCGCTGCCATGGCGCGGCCGGGGCAGCTCCCAGAGTGCTGCCGACCCCGGTGCGTCCCCACCGCCGCCTCCCGCTGGAGACGACCTCCTGTCCCGCGGTGGCCCCGGGCGTGGCGACTCCCGCCGCAGCTGTATGCCCCGCCGCGGCGGGCCGTGCTACTGCGCCGCTCCCGAGTTAAACTTCTCCGGGCAGAAGGGCGGCGGCGAGAACCGCGGATCGCTAGCGGCGGCCCCTCCGCGCCGCTGGCACCTTGTCACCGCGGCGGCTGGTCCCTCCCCGTCCCTCCCACCGTTCAGCCTCCTCCACACGCCGGCGGCCCACGCTCCTCGCTTGCCGCTCAGCCGGCTTCCTCTGCGGCTTCCGAGCGCCTCACCTCGGAGGGCTGCTCCGCTAGTGCTGGATCCACGGCGGGGAAGTGGCGGCCGCCGACACGGCTCCGGAAGGAAGCGATTTTTTTAGGTGCCTTTCGCGGATCCCCCCGTGCCACGGCTTCACCTCACGGTCTGGCCTCGGCGCATGCCGGTGTCCCGTTCCACCCGCCGGCCCAGGGCCCGGGGCCGGCTGCCCGCTGGGCAGTGGAGAGGCTGTGCCCTGGCCGCACCCCGTGGCTCCAGGCGCGCCCCGCTGCGCCAAGAGTGGCCGCGGGCTCATCTGCGTCCTCAGCTTTACATGTCGCGACGGCTGTCACAGAAGGCCGGGTAGGACAGTCCGGCCCTGGTGTTTTAGCCAAATTGTGGTCATGGAAAGGCAGGCCAGGGCGAGGAGGGAAGTTGCCTGCCTCTGCTCTACCCTCTGCTCTCCAGCCCGCAATATTTAGCAACTTTCCAGCCAAGAACTGTAGACCTTTCTGACCATGTTGTACCCTGTGGGGTGAATTCCTACAGCCTGAGTATAGTGTTACCATAAGCTCCAAGCCCCGCAACTTCAGGGTCACTATGCTGTCCGCAGCCCAGAATGACTGGCAAATTAAATGTCCGGGTAACTTTCTGTTGTGCCTCGAGGGCATAGTTCCAACTCTGAAGTTTAAGATCTCCCACATACCTTCCATATTTGTATGCATCTAATTGTGCAAAACGCTTGTCTCCAGGAAAAGCCATACATTGTTCCTTTGATCCATTTGTCATTTCACTGAAATACACCCAAGTTATGGAAGCACCAGTCACACACATTTAATTGTCAGAAAACCCATCCAGTATTCAAGCAAAGTCTATGGAACTGGCTATCACTTCACATGAATTTATCAATTGTCAGACACAAAAGACAAGAGGAGTGTTGTGCTATGCTGGTAAAAGTATGGAAATGGTGAGAGAAAAATTTCAAGCCACAGACATTACTTCTCCCACCTAACAATGAAAAAAAGGCAACTTTGCATAGTCTTTAGCTATGAAGAAGTCACTGAAGTAATTTTCAGTTTTTCCTTGTGCCTCTGCCACATGCAGTGAGTAGCTGTGTGCACATTGTGGTTTTGAGATTTGCAAGCATCAGGCTTAGGCATATCTCTAGGTTCCCCAGTGCTGAGCATCCTTTCCAAAACAGTCCATCATTAATTTCCTCTTTATACATACACAGGCTGGAGCACTTACCAAGAAGCAAGGCATCAATTCACTCCATCTGTCACCACTAAAAACAGCCCAGGCCATGTGTCCAGGCACATAAATACGACTTGAGAAGTTCTGCAAGCAGCAAGGTGTCAGACCCTGGGTCTGTCTTCGTCAAACTACTAAGAGGAAATCTAGTCCTTCAGAAAGCCTTTACCTTGGTATTAGGGATTATCAGTATTATTAGTGCCTCAGCTTTCCATATGAGTCTTCCACTTAAAAACACTACTTCCTACTCCTTTCCCCCAGCTCCCTGCCAACAGTGGGGGGTTGCTTGGTCCCAGTGAGTACTGCACAGTATGACCTCAAGTACTAAGGGCTCCTTTACACCTATATCACCCCATCATCAGCTTACTGCTATGGGATTGAAGAGGTACAATGTATGATATTAAGCTACTTCCATTGCTTATGCATATGCTGAAATTCACAGAATCACAGAATACATCCAGTTGGAAGAGATCTCAAAGATCATCTAGTCCAACCCTCAAATGCACACTGAAGGGTCACCACTAAACCATGTCCCTAAGTGCCAAATCCACACACTGCTTGAACACCTCCAGGGACAGTGACTCCACCACTGCCCTGGGCAGACTGTTCCAATGTTTGATAACCCTCTCTGTGAAGAAATATTTTGTAACATCCAGCCTGAACTTTCCCTGGTGCAGCTTGAAACCATTTCCTCTTGTCCTGTTGCTTGTCATCAAGGAGAAGAGGCTGCCCCGCTCCTGACTCTAACCTCCCTTCAGGTAGTTGTAGAGAGCAACAAGGTCTCCCCTCAGCCTCTTCTCTGGACTGAACAACCCCACGTGATGTCAGTTGTGGCAACTCCTCAGGTCTGACAGCTTGTTTTTGTCACAAGAAGAGCAGACAGACTTTTGAAAGTCACTTGATGATAAAGTGTTCCACACTGAAAATGGACCTTATGGTGCTTTGTGCTATCAAGATAATTTATAAAGGTATTGAGTATAAGGCTATTTGGAGCAGAAATAGTACAAGTGTGTACGTGCGTTTGTATTTTAAGTTTATTGCTATACCAGTATTTCATTACATGGTGGGGTTAGTGTTTTTTTAATGGACTGACCGAGACACAGTCTGGACTGCTTTTACATGGGCAATGGAGGCATCTAGTGGTTAACAATAATAGCCCTGTACCTCTGTTTGGTAGCATGAAATTCAGAATGCTTTTTCAATTAACACAAATAATTCGTATTAATAACTTGTTACACTGGGTAACAATTATACATGAAAACAATTTTAGATACCCATTTTGTATTCTTTTTAAGAAGATCTTGGTAACCTGTTATGTGAATTCAAAAGGAGCTTTAAGGATAGCTTCAGTTTGTGTTGTACCAGCCACTACAATCACCTCAGGCTCTGTTAGGAAGCTAAAAGACTAATGGCAATTAATGATTTCAAAACAAAACAAAAAAAACCCTAAAAAAGAATGGTGGCAAATGTACCTGATGCAAGAAAGGGGAAACTCAGGACTGAATATTCATTATTGATAGGACTGGAGCTATTAGTATCACTAATCAGTCCTGAGAATTTTGCAGTAAGATCTCAGTCTTTGAAGCAAAACAAAACTTTTTTCACTGCTTTCTTTTTTTTTTTTCTTCCATTTGTTCTTTAAAATATCACCAAGAAGCAGTGAATAGCTCCCTTTCTGATGTGTGAGGTTAAAGAAAATTATTAGTATTTGTCTCTAATTGATAGACTGTAATGTGTCAAGCCCCCTCCTCCCCCTCCCCCCCCAAAAAAAAAGGGGGACTCACATCAGAGCTAGCACAGCTATCTGCAAAAGACAAAGAAATTTAAATTGTCCTGTAGAGCAAACTTATTAAAACACTAAGCGTGACATTCCCCTTGGGTTCTCAATATTATTGTAGAAGCATAGACACATCACTTACAGAGCAATAGTTGTAGCTGCCAACTATCTTTTAACTTTTTATAAGCATGTAGTTATTAATTGATCCATTTAGGCAATCTAAAAAATATTTAGTTTTATTGTCTTTATACTTTTGTTCTAAAACTCCAGGGTATGTGTGTCAAACTTGGTATTGTTAAATGATGCCTGTGTTATTGCAGCATCTGACTCCATAACCATTGGCATTTCTACATACAGATCAATTCTGTAAAGTAATTATAGGTCCAATCTATTAACACTCACAGCCATCCAAATTAATTTGATTGAACCACTCTGTTGATTTTACTAGGCACTGGACCTATCCAGATCTTGGATAAATATAGCCCTTCCTTTCAAGAGAGATCAGCTCAGTCGCATCCACACACTTACTGTCTTACCACTATTTCCTTGCAGAGCAATGTCAGCTACTGGAGCAGGAATTTGAGTGCAGTATCTTGTTCCTTCACTGCTGTCCACAGAGCCATTTCATAGTATCATAGTATCAGTCAGGGTTGGAAAAGACCACAAGGATCATCTAGTTCCAACTCCCCTGCCATGGGCAGGGACACCCCACACTAGATCAGGCTGGCCAGAGCCTCATCATTTCTGAAACTCTATGTACTCAGTCCTGCTCCAGGCTGAGATCAGTGAAGTGCAACAGGCATTACTGAGAATGAAACCTTTACCTTTTCCCAAATTCCATGGAGTTCTGAAAATCCAGCAGCAACAGAAACTTTTAGATTCCAAATGAGCTGGGTTAGGAACTGGCTGGAGGGCCGAGCCCAGAGAGTGGTGGTGAATGGTGCCACATCCAGCTGGCAGCAAGTCACCAGTGGCATCCCCCAGGGATCAGTGCTGGGCCCCATCCTCTTTAACATCTTCATTGATGATCTGGATGAGGGGGTTGAGTCAGTCATCAGCAAGTTTGCAGATGACACCAAGTTGGGAACAGATGTTAGTCAGTTAGAGGGTAGAAAGGCTCTGCAGAGGGACCTCGACTGACTGGACAGATGGGCAGAGTCCAATGGGATGGCATTTAACAAGTCCAAGTGCCGGGTGCTGCACTTTGGCCATGGCAACCCCATGCAGAGCTACAGGCTGGGGTCAGAGTGGCTGGAGAGCTGCCAGACAGAGAGGGACCTGGAGGTGCTGATTGACAGCCGCCTAAACATGAGCCAGCAGTGTGCCCAGGTGGCCAAGAGGGCAAATGGCATCCTGGCCTGTATTAGGAATAGTGTGGCCAGCAGGAGCAGGGAGGTCATTGTGCCCCTGTACTCTGCATTGGTTAGGCCACACCTTGAGTCCTGTGTCCAGTTCTGGGCCCCTCAGTTTAAGAAGGACATTGAGACACTTGAACGTGTCCAGAGAAGGGCAACAAGGCTGGGGAGAGGCCTTGAGCACAAGCCCTATGAGGAGAGGCTGAGGGAGCTGGGATTGTTTAGCCTGGAGAAGAGAAGGATCAGAGGCGACCTCATTGCCCTCTACAACTACCTGAAGGGTGGTTGTAGACAGGAGGGGGTTGGTCTCTTCTCCCAGGCAACCAGCACCAGAACAAAGGGACACAGTCTCAAGCTGTGCCAGGGGAGGTTTAGACTCGAGGTGAGGAAAAAGTTCTTCACAGAGAGAGTCATTCGTCACTGGAATGGGCTGCCCAGGGAGGTGGTGGAGTCGCCGTCCCTGGAGATGTTCAAGGGGAGATTGGACGTGGCACTTGGTGCCATGGTCTAGTTGTGAGGTCTGTTGGGACCGGTTGGACTTGATGATCCTTGGGGTCTCTTCCAACCTTAGTTATACTGTGATACTGTGATACAACATCAGTTATTACCAAATTCACCTTTTTCTTGTGAAATGAATGCACCTGATCTACAATTTAATGAAATATAAACATGGAATTCTATACTCCTGAAATTTAGTTTTGTATTAAAGCCTCATTGAAGTAATATGCATGATAGGCTAGGCTGTGGAATCTATACTTACAAAATCCTTTCTGATTTAAAGGATTTTTGTGATATTTATTTATGATGAATTCTTATGACACTTTGGCAATGTATATGTAAATTTAACCAGTTTTATTTTGCTTCTCTTTCAACCTGTTTATTTTTTTCTATGTTTTGCATAGCATGAGAGTTTTCCCTCTTATGTTAGAACAGAAATAAAGGAAACTACATCACTCTGTCTCATGAATAGCAGAGATCGATACACAGATCCTACCTCTATGTCAGATATGTTCAGTGGTGGACAGCAGTGACAGCAGTATTTGCTGTCATCTTCTTTGGATGCCATAATACTGTGGACTTGTATGGAAGCCTGTGGTAGTTTTAGGCTATGCCTTTTAAAATTTTTCACAGATCTTGAACGGAAAGTAGTAAAATGTAAATAAATCACTATTGGGTGTAAAAGGGAAAATAATGATAGTTCTAAACAATCCCATTGAAAAGATAACAGACGTAAGCTAGTAATGTAAGCAATTTCTCTCTCCTCTCGCTTCCTTGGGCTCAGAGATACTAACTTTGTGCTTCTGCTGGCTTCTGCTTGACCTTGTTTTGGCTAAGTTCTAACTTCTCTGTTCTGTCTCTTGTCCCTTTGTGTACGGGGCATGGGGAGGGGGGGGAAAGGGGGATGTAGGGCGGGAGAAGCTATTAGCTTGTCCCTTGTCCTTGTGCTGTTCATTAATTGTAAATACCTGTACATACTGTAAATACTGTATATTTTGTGCATATTCATTGCACTCCATTGTAGATTGTAGTTTTGCTTGTAAATACAGCGTTAATTTGCTTCCAACTGAGCTGGTCTGGCAAATTTAATGGGGGGTGGTGGTGTGTGGTTCAGTCCACCACAAAGCCATAGTTTCATATAATTTCAATGGTTAGGGGAGATGGTAATTTTTTTTCCCCCATGGTGGCTGACCTCCATAGGAAATAAGTTAGAAAAGAAGCACCCTTACCAGCATCGCAGGTCCATTGCACTCTTGTGCCATCTAACTGACAATGCAGGTAGGTTTTGTAACACACCACATAGGCTTTGTTCCTGACACTGGATCAGACACATGGCTGGAGAGCATTGTGGCCTCTTTCCAGTCCACAGGCAAAACATATTCTTTGATGATAAAACAGTATGGTGCATGGACAAGTTTTCTGCCAAAAGAGACACTCTCACTGGAAGGAAGCAGGGAAGCCCTTTCTGGAGCCACCATATGCATGCAGTGGTAGAGGTGATAGTCAGAAAGACTTTCCAAAATCCTGCAGACCCTCAAAGTTTGCACACATAAAGCATGCTCTACAACTGTAATCCCAAGGAGTGTGCTTTGGCCATACCTGGGGGGCTCGAGTAATGTTACTGAAAGAATCCCAAGCAGGGGAATCAAGAGAGCATTTCAGAGGAACTGAGGACCAGTTCATCCCAGGACAATTGTTGGCAGGAGTCTGTTTCTCGTAGGTTCTTGCACATTGCTAATACTAGAGAATGCAGAGTTGTTTTTTGTATTAGACTTTTGTCACAACTTACTTCCTGCTCCTCTAGAAGCAGATATGAGAGCTAAGCAGAATAATTTCTGCCCTTTGCAGCAATGTGCTGCATCTCCATATGTACTTAGGGCAGACAGAAAGCCACATTACATTAAGCCTGGTAATGAGGTAGCTGCAATCATACTCTTTTGAAAGTCTCAGCAGAAACATTTACTTCTCAACATAATCTGAGAACTGAATGTATGGAGAAAAGTTAAAAGTAAAAACCCTTCTTGCTTTACATAACTTCTACTTTATCTACAGTAGGGAAAAAACAATGTAGAGTGCTTTCTTCCAAAATTTTAAAAACATGTTCATAAGGTGAAAAAAGCTCTTGCTGTAATAGCTTTTAGTTATTGCTGTAATTCCAAAGGTAACATCACAATTTGGTCAACCTGGCCACATGAAGTCTTTGTTGGTTTGTTGTATGTTTTTTCTTGCAAACAAAAAATAAGCTACAAAAGAAGGTAAAATACAAGGTTAGTTTCAAATAGCTAGATCCATGTCCTCTGTACACAGATACCTTGCTGGTTAATCTGCAGGCTGAATAAGCTGCACAGCATACACTTTGTTGTGTTATTTTGTGAAAGCAGAGGCCACTGCTTCAGAAGTGAATGCCAAAAACTCTGAAGTTTTTTCAAGCCACTTGAAAATAAAAACCTGGAAGAGGCAATAAAAAATTAAACTAAACTTTAAAAAAAAAAAAAAAAAGGAGGAAAGGAAACAGCACAATGTCTACAGAGGTGAGCAGCTATTGCTCTTGGAGGAAGAACTGAAGAGTTACCTTCCACTATGAATCAGCCAACAGTGACAATAAATATATATACACATCTTCCTCCAACATTCAGTGTCACTGAATGTTGTGGCATCTTTAAAGGAAACATTAAAAGGCAAGAACTGTGAGCCTAGAAGTCATCTAAAAATCTTTCTTCCATTCTTAGGCATATTGGTTTGGTGAGTTTCCTACAATGCTTCTTTCATGCAGTCCTTTTTAAGAATGGTTGAAGAGGACAGTTGAAACTGGATAACAAACAGGACTGTTTTTCCAAATTTGCTAGGAATTTTATTTAAATATTACTTTTCCTCCGACCTGGCATCAAATACAATGTCCTTGCAGCTTGAAACATCTGGATAAAGGAAAAAAATTGTAAAACTCATTCTTTGCATGAAAAAAAGGACATCAGCATTGTTTTGCACTTGTTATCTATATCTATAGAAAATAAATGCAATGTGTTTATTATGCTACTTTTCACTCCTAACTCTAGAGATTAATTTCCCAAATTTTAATAAAGAATATAAAGGTTTGTACTGAAACATTAAGAGAATATAATATCAAGAATTCTAATTAGAACCCATTTCTGCAATATGTGTTTTGAATTTACTTAGAAGCACTGCCATTTAATTTGGTGGACTTATAGATGCCTCAGTGCAGCAGCAAGTTCTTATTACCAGCTGAGTAATCATGCTACTATTTCTAAAAGGTCAGACAAGAGGTAGGCATTATGAGATATTTTTTCCTGAGAAGTTTAATATGTTGTCTGCTGTAGCAAATTGCACATAGGATTAGAAAGTCTGGAAGGCAAGTTTAAACACAGTGTGGGCAAACTATGAAATTCACATAAAAGATACTGGTAAACTGCTTATTGATCTCAACGTGCCTGGGCCTGGGCCTGAAGACTCACTTGGGCTTCCTGCATTTGAATATAGGTAGGCCCTTCTACAGCTACCCTTGGAGGCTGATCAACGACTTCCATAGTGGGTAAATGTACATGCACACTATTAGGAGTAACTGTGCCACCTTGTGAAACAATAGTGTCATTGCAGTCTTCTGGTGTCTGGCAGCATTTTTATGCATCAAACCATCGTGTGTTATCTTCAGGACCAAGTAATTACTATATAATTTTATTTTACAATTTTTATTAGAAAAGACTTTAGAAGAAGCTGCTTCTCTACTTGCTTTCTGAATTATTTGCAGAAACTTCCATTACAGTTTTGAAAACATGACCTTTTACCTGCTGATTTTGCGTCACATGTAGCCAGATAAATAGTGCAAAGAATAGACAGCTCTTGATGGCACAAATTTTCAAAAATAATTAGATCATTGGCAAAATATCAAACAGTTTATGGAAAATTTGGGTTTTTTTGGGGGGGGGTGGGGAGCAGGGGAAATTAACCAACCAACCAAATATCCTAAAGGCTTAGGGAATTTTTGAAGGGAAAAATTAAATGGTGTGGTTTATCACTTTATAATTCCATTCAAGAATAATAATAATAAAATTCACAGCAATTTTACAGCAATTTATTTATTTAAAAGACATGATATTTGTGTGAGCAGAATTTTATCCATTATATATCAATAATTAAATCAATTCAGCAAACTTCTATGAGGAACAGTTGCTCTATTTAAAAAATATGTCATATAAAACAAATACGACATGTTTTTTTGCCATCATTGTTTACCTATAAGGAGACTAGATTAGTAATGTCTGAAACCTGTGTTTGGCTGAAGAGAACCCAACAATTAAAGAAAAAGTCATCACACATTTCCTTTCCACCGTTTTGTTTTATTAATGAGCACCCAACAGAACAAATTTAGCAGGATATGTTCTTTTTAGCATATAAGGAATCCAAGTGGAACTAGGACATTAGATTCTAGATCTCAAAAGTGTATGTTTTGTGCATGAAATTAAGAAGATGCCACAACATTTTTCTTTGTAGTGGCTCTATCGTATGAAAATTTTAGAGACAATACAAAGTTAAAGTACTGATCTACATTTACAAACACTGATTCCTAATCAGTAGTATGGGTATTAAACTTGTCATGATTGTGGAAAGGATGTGTTTGAAATTATGTCCATTTTACCCTTCTGTTTTAATAAGAAAGTTTAGCATTTTCTTAAGCCTAAACAAATTTAAACATAGCTCTTTGCACTCAAGAGAAACTGTCTATACTGAGAGAGAAATTATGAATTTTTCAGTTTGTGATGCAAATGCCTTTAGCAACTAATGTTCTCAGAGCATCAGCCTCAAGTGTGAGGTCTGGCAATTTGCTTTGAAAAATCCTGATGCTTACACAGCTACTTAAGGAAAATTTTGCTTACTGGGAAGCTGCCTGTGGTAGTTTCATTTCCTTCCATCTGAGCTGGTCTGGCAAAGTTAACACTGGGGGGGAAACTTCAACCCACCACACTGCCATTTCCACCACTGTAAAAAACAGCAGAGCATATCCAGGACTCAGAATAGTTTATCAGTTTAGCTTGCAGCCTTGTGGTGAGAGTGCAGGAAATTTACAGATTTAAAGTATCATGCTACAAATGTCAAAGAGTTATCTCCACACAAGTAAGCCTTTAAAAATTCAGATGATCCCAAGACAAACATGAGCCTATGTGTATTATTATTGTTGTTGCTTTTGTTGTTATTACTATTATTTTGACTGTTGCTGTCTCCAAGAACTATAGCTATGCAAGACCTGGGTTAAGGTGAAAACGCTTCAGATTTCAGTCTAGTTAATCAGGATCCTGTCCTGCACAGGAAGCCCTCTTCTGCGCAGGAAGATGCAAAGTTGGTGACAGTAGAGTGATCCTGATGAATTTTCTTTTAATTTAATTTCATTTCCAAGGAAGTCCCTTGTTCTCCAGTGTATCACGCCCCATGAGAGCATTTCTTTGCTCTGCCATGTTTGTGGACAATTCCTTCAGAACTGCAGCTAAATAGCATTAAATAGTACTTAAATCACTCCCTGTGCATCTCTGACCAGGACACTAACGTGGCTCATAGTAAACTGGTCTGTTTGAACCACTTTGCTGCAAGCCAGAATGTTACGGTGTTATTTTAGGTGAAATGACGTTTTCAGGGTCCACAAGAAAGGCAGTGAGGGTAGTTTTTAGTCTTTTCATGTGAACATCCTGACTCTTCATGTCAGTGTTGTCCTAGTATGGAAAAGTCACTCGACATAGAGAGTCAAGATATTTTATTCCAGTTCTGCACAGAAAAGGGTGCTAGGTAGTCATTGCCAAAGCCAGCACAGTGGTTGAAATACATTTTACTCTGTAAATGTATCAGCTACATCTCATGTCAGCATCTACTAACTAGTCATTGGTTGGTTTATTTCTGGCTTCATTTTAAGGACACAGCTACCCTTAAATTAACTGCACAGGCTCAGAGGGTAAGGGGCATATATAGATAGGGGGCTTCTCTAGCTAGGAGGTGTGGCTTCTCACATTTTAATGATATTACAATGAGGTAAATTCAACACCAATGCACCAGTCTGGAGGATTTTGCTGACTTTACCAAACAGTGCTAATACTCAAGGTTGCAGGTCCAGTGTTTGGGGAATCTGCAACCTTTTATCCTTGATAAAACTCCCCTGGAACTAGTTATCTCACTACACTCATCTTAAGGTAGATAGTATTAGCATCACTTCATCAATTCCTTCCATCTTATCTTAGGCAAGAAATGTCAGCCTAACTTTTAAACAATCAGTCACCATAGGCTAGTAAATCCAAATAGCACCATATCATTCTGCTTCATCCTAAGCAAAACTTTAGCCTTTGGCTGAGATGATGAATTAATGACTACACTGTACCATTATTCAAAAACAAAACAACAAGAACAAACAAACCTGAACAAACAAACAAAACCACCAAAGAAACAAAAAACCCTAATCACCTTTATACCCTGTGTGGTATCTTGGGGCTGGGAAGATTTGCTGAGTGTTTTGTGAACAAAGGCAGGAATGTTCCCAAGGCAAGATGGATAAATTGCTGACTCCCCTTGAAATCACTCCTCAAATAATCTATCCCATCATTTTCATTATGCAGAGTTCTTTCCTGATGGCTGTGACCAGAGCACATCGGGAGTAATATGGAGGGATATCATCCCATCATCCAAAGGAAACAGAGTGCAGGAGAGACTGCACTGCTCTTTTTGGCTAGACTGGTAATACTGACTGTGATGGCTGTAAAAGCATGCCCTCTGCCATTTTCCTTGATTAGGTCTTTTAAAAAGCAAACGTGTGGTGGAGAAACAACCAATCAAACCAAACCACGCCCTGTCATTTCCAGCCTTTAGCTACTGCCACAGTAAGAAAGGTGATTGACATGCTAAAACAATCAATACAGTTGAGACACTTAAGAGAGTGGAACAGGACATACAACTTTGACGTTTAATAATTTATCAATTTAGCTAATTACGGCCTCTAGACAGACTAGCCTGAATCAAAACCACTAACAACTTATTATGTGAAAGCCTAACAAGAGCTGAGAGGAGAAAGTTCTTCTGAGCAGGGAGCTCTCCTGAGAACAGCACTTCTCAAAGATGACTCAGGTTCAGTATATTTGGTTTGGCTGAGCTGGAGTTAATTCTCCTCAAAGCACCTTTCTAGTGGTGTGTTTTGCAGTGATAACACATCAGCATTTTGGCTACTGCTGAGCCAAGCACCAGGCTGTGCTTTTCCAACATCTCCTCACCCCAAGAGTATGCTGCGGGGTGGGCAAGATCTTGGGAGGGGACACAGCTGAGACAGCTGACATAAACTGGCTAAAGGGGTATTCCATGCCATATGATGTCAGCTCAGATGTAAGAACTAAGGGAAAGAAGGAAGTGGGAGGTATTTGTCTATGGTGTCATCTGTCCTCTAGAGAAAACATTACATGTACAACCCTCCTTCGCGAGACTGACCACTGTCTGCTGACAGGAAGTAGAGAATAACATCTCTCATTGCTTTTGCTGTGCCTGTGGCCTTTTGCTGTTTCTTATCATGATTATTATTATTAAATAGCTTTTATGTTATTACTGGCTTTTGTAATATTTTCCTCTCTCCCCTGTCCATCTAAGAAGGGGAGTGACAGAATGGCTTTGGTGGGAGTTTGTCTCCCAGCCAGGACCAAACCACCACATTCAGTTTCTCAAAAATCCTATTGGAGCATGATTTCAAGATACTATTCTTTGCACTTTTTTTTCACTCCATTCTGGTGTTTCAGATCATTTGTTGAGACTGACATTTAAAACTAAGAGTCTGCACTGACATTTTCACTTCAAAAGCTCTCTACCCTACTTTTGCTTAGGAGCTCTCATCTGCTTTCAGTTAACAGACTCTAGTCTCAGCTCTAGGAACCTCAGTTTCTCCTAGTTCCACTGGACACCTCTGTAGTAATTCTACACTCTCCTGAACTTGGATTAATTTTCCCAAAGCTTTCTATTAAGGTTTCTATAGGGAGGCCCTAAGGCCCTGTCAGAGCAAGTAATTTTCTACCATGTCAGTGCTGTACACACCAGTCTCTGTGCAATAAAGTGTGTCTGTATGCTCATTACTGGCAAGCATTTGTTGGTACATTGTCAGCAATGAATCTGTTCCAAAATGGTATAATCTTTGCTTGCCATTGGCCCATCTGGGTCATGAGCACAGTACTTCCAATAACAAATTTTAAGATCAGTTTCCAAAGGGAAAGACAATAATACGTTTAGGATTGTAAACATTTTGAGTTGTGCACTGTCATGATGTCTTAGGAGAAAAGGATTGATTTTACATTTGCAGGGTTTTTTTGTAAGTTTTTTACAGGGTCATTTTTATAACAACAACAAAAAAAGTAATTCACAATATCAAAGTTACATTATTTTGTTGACAGTTTTTATTCTTTTGTTTTGGTTGGGTCTTTTTTCATATAAACAATGGAAGGATAAAATCAAAGATCAGATCTCTGAAATTGGACATCAGCATTCTTTTCCCTCCTTCCTCTGTTACTTCTGGAAAAAAATGAAACAAAACAACAAACAAACAAACAAACAAAAACCCAAAACCAACCCACCATCAATTTTGAAGGAAAGCTTAAGGATTTAAGAAGCTTTATGGAACTATACAATACAACAGTAATCACACATATGTTCCCTGGTTTGATGCCACTATTTTTATCAAGGGAATAGCAGTTTGCTTAAGACTTCACTTCCCTTTTAACATAAATTATCATCAGAGAATTCTAGTTGTAGATAAAATGGTTACTAAGTGAAAAGTGAATGCGTGTTATGTCATCCAAAAAATTCTTTTTCTAATATAATAGAGCTTATCACCCTGTTTTGTGTGTTAATAGTCTTCGGGAGGAAAACTATGTAAATTAGAACACAGCCCTGAAGTTACAATGCATAACAGATACAGTCAATTAATTTATACCACTGACTTGTATATTCTTCAGATTGCTTTCTTTCCCATCCCTTCCCATTTTTTCTTTCAGAACACCAAAGCCATACGCCTTAGAAGGCACATCCAGGCTGTAAGACAGAACAGTCTGCTGCTACTTGTAGAAAAAAAAAAAAGGGGGGGGGGGGGGGGGAGAGTATCTAGGGTTTTTGTATATTCTGCCAGCATAATTAAAGCAGAACAAAAGTCTTACTTATGAGTGTCATCTTGAATTAGTCAGAATTCTTATCTTCTTTTCCTGGAATGGATACTAATTTTGTGCTTTAATGTTACTGAATGCATACAAGACCAGACATAATTATTCACCTTTTCACAGTGTAAGAAAAAATATTATATAAACACCTACGGCTTCCTTGCAGAAGCAGCACAGTGACAATTAAGATACTGTCTCTATTCCAGACAGCTCTCAACTCCTGCCTGCCACATTGCTACAATTGCTCCTCAGCAGCATCCACTGACCCAGGAACTGGGTGAGAGTTTAGAGACAGCCAAAGCTGCTGATGCCCAAGGAGTCCCAACTCCCCACTTCTCAAAATGGTTCTGGAACATTGCATAACAGCACCTGGTCACCTGCATGCTGCCTCCAAGAACAGTGTTTCAGTCTCTATCTATTTTCATCAGTCTTTATTCATTTAATTTGGAGTCTTTTTACTTAAAGGCATAGGGGACACTTTTTGAGGTCTCTAACCCTAACAGAAAGCTGTACATAACTTTCAGCTCTCTTTGTTGTAACTCCTTGTACATCTTACCTGTAGCTGGCAAGATACTAGCTAAGGTATTTCAATGTAGCAAGCAAGTCTCTAGAGAATACTGAGTCATCTGTGGTGTGAATACAGTGCACTGAAAATATGTGTCAAAGGGAGCTGCAAAAATATACTGAATGATTTGAAGCTTAAGTGTGCTTGCCAAACTTGCATATTTCCAATGTGCACCATGAATGCAAACTGGCTTATGCTAGAAACTGTGGATGTAGCTGGCTCCATAATCTTGAACTTTGGCAGATAACCAAACACATTGCTGGCAAATTCAGATGTAACCAGGATGCATCAGTATGGGTGAAGCTAACATTGTGTCAGAAAAGAAATTTGAGAAAAATCCTGTAACTATATGATTTATTTAACAATAGTTCTGCTGAAGTTAAGAACAACTTCCTGGACAACCCTAATGTCCTCTCTGAATGTCATATATGAAAGGAAAAATAAACAAACTCCTAAATCATTGAACATTTTTATCAGAAGGACATTATTCTGATTCATTAGGAGGAATCCTCAACAGATGTCTCAAGGCTCTTACCAAGTTTTAAAGGCATAGCCAAAAGCATGACCCCTGTAAAATGCACTGTAACCTTGGATGCCTAGACACTTGTTCTGGGTAGCAGTGAAAGTGAAGCTTGTCCCCAAATCTATGACTAGGAAAACTGATTCTATGTCTGAATATGTCACTCCTAAAACAAAACCAAAACAACAACAACAAAACCCCTAACCAATGACCAAACAAACAAAAACCCCCATACAAACAAACAAAGAAAGGCTGAAAATGCACCAGGCAGCATGCCTTGAGCCAGAGGTATACATGACAGTCTTCAAGATAAGTCAAAAACATCAAACAAATTGAAAGGATGGAAAAGTTGCCAGTAGCTTCCAGCTGTCAGACCAGCTGGAAGACCAGATGCATTCACAGTTTCTAACTGGCCCGTATATCTAACCTGAGTGGAACAGGGAATAATCTCCCCTGATGGAAGGAGATCTCACTCAGAATAGAAGCAGGTTTCTTTTGGTGGTATTGGGAAAACAGGGTCACTATCCCTTCACTTGTCATAGGGGTATGGACACAGGACTGAGAAAGTATCTGACTAAGGCACATACAGTTAAATAGAGTCAGTCAGGTAAAATTCAGTTTATAGATGTGTGGTGGGTTGAAATTACCCCCAAAATAAAATTTCCGGACCAGCTCAGTTGGAAAGCAAATGAAACTATATTTAGAAGCACACTACAATGTAGAAATATGAAATGCAATGAACATGTGCAATATATACAACATTTACATGTGTTTACAATTTACAAACAACACAAGAACCCCCCTGGACAAAACCAGGGGGCTACCAACAGCTTCCCCCTCTCCCCCTCCTGGACAATGGAAAAAGAAAGAGGAGAAAAGCAGAGAGTAGCTTAGCCACAAGAATGCCACCAAGGTCAGCAGCAGCCAAGCAAAAGCACCAGCTAGCATCAGCTACAGCAAAGAAGCAAGTTAGTTTATACAACTAACTTCATATTAGTTATCAGACCAATGGGATTATTTAGACCTTATAATTATTTTAATTTTGCATGCAATGGTAGTTTATTTACATTCTACGACTTTCTACTCAATCTGTGGAAAATTTTCCTAGGCATCAGCTTAAAGCTGCCACAAGATGCTACCATTACATACCTTTGTCAAGAAAACCTCATGGAAGATGATTTCTCACTTCAAGGTCAGACATGCATTTAGCTCTTTAGCAAATTCTTCTCTCCCCTAGCACTTTGTTATGTATTGCAACACTTATTTCCACACAAAATTACTACTATAAACCCAGTTTTTACTAATTTGTGTTCTACTGCCTGGGGATTTGACAGCTTGTCAATTTAATGCACCACCATCTAGGCTGCAAACAGTATGTTTACTCCATTTCCTAGGAAAGCCCATTCTTCTCTGGCTTTGAGCTATTCATAAGCTCATGCTTCAGACCTAATTACTTATAATGTTTTATATTTTTATTCATATACACAAAGCCAGAGCTGTTGTTGTATCAGCTTATTCAATTTTAAAAGCCTTGTTCAGGATTTATTCTTGTTCTAAGTATAGATAACTTTCGGTGTCACATTTCAATCAGGGACAAAGCTTGATTTAATGTCATGGCTGTCTCTTTATCCTCAACTTAATCTTAACAAATTAGGAGGCTTCTCCTTTCCTTCCTTTTTATTTTTAAACAATCTGATTAAAAACCTCATTCACATTATATTGCACTGAAAACTGTTCTATATGGTAACTTAATATTGCAGGCATCTCAGAAGTCATGATAGGAGGCAAGAATGAAGACAAAATAACTTGTCAGACTTGTACAGCATGACTTGATTTGAAGCCTGATTTGATTTTTTTCCCCACATACCTAACACAAAAGGTTCTGACATTTGGTGCAGTTAATCTGAAGAGCGAGCCTTAAAAAAAAACAAAACACCACCACCAACAAAAAAAAATACAGAACTTTAGCATTCTGACAATTTAGATTACCCACATGCCAATTTATTCACTTCTCACTGAGCTAAGGCAGCATTTATGACATTGTTCATTAAAAAGAGGACCAATGTAAATATCAAAGGCCCTGTGCATCTTTTACCCTAAAAGCTAATTTTATAACACACTCTTTCCCTTAGCAATTTACCACTAACAGTGCTAAGCCACACACAGAACATTATTCACTTACATCTTCTGTATCTCTTAACTCCAGATTGTCCCAGGCAGTTTCAAAAGGTTACCATGCTTGCAGTTCAGAAAACAAATGATCAGGTGAGGGCTAGCATTAAGAAAGCCAATGTCATTCCAATCTTCAAAAAGACAAGAAGAAACACCCAGAAAATTACAGGCCAGTCAGACTCACCTCCATCCCTGGAAAGGTGATGCAACAGCTCATTCTGGAGGTCATCTTTGAGTGCATGGAGGAAAAGATTAGCAGGAGTATTCAGCATAGATTCATGAAAGGGAAATCATGCTTGACCAATTTGCTAGCCTTCTATGATGGTGTGACCTGCTGCGTAGATGAGGGGAGAGCACCATATGTTGCCTACATCTACTTTGGGAAGGCTTTTGTCTCCCATAACATCCTCATAGGTAAGACTGGGAAGTGTGGGTTAGATGAGTTGATAGTGAGGTGGATTGAGAACTGACTGAATGAGAGAGAACACAGGGTTGTGATCAATGGCACAGGGTATAGTTTGAAGCCTGTGGCTAGTGGTATTCCCCAGGGGTCAGTACTAGGTCCATTCTTGTTCAACATACTCATCAAAAGATGGCTCAAAACTGAGTGGAGTGGCTGACACACCAGGCTGTGCTGCCACTCAGCAGGGATCCCCCCAAGAGGGCAAATGGCATCCTGGCCTGTATTAGGAATAGTGTGGCCAGCAGGAGCAGGGAGGTCATTGTGCCCCTGTACTCTGCATTGGTTAGGCCACACCTTGAGTCCTGTGTCCAGTTCTGGGCCCCTCAGTTTAAGAAGGACATTGAGACACTTGAACGTGTCCAGAGAAGGGCAACAAGGCTGGGGAGAGGCCTTGAGCACAAGCCCTATGAGGAGAGGCTGAGGGAGCTGGGATTGTTTAGCCTGGAGAAGAGAAGGATCAGGGGTGACCTCATTGCCCTCTACAACTACCTGAAAGGTGGTTGTAGCCAGGAAGGGGTTGGTCTCTTCTCCCAGGCAACCAGCACCAGAACAAAGGGACACAGTCTCAAGCTGTGCCAGGGGACGTTTAGACTTGAAGTGAGGAGAAAGTTCTTCACGGAGAGAGTTGTTCGTCATTGGAATGGGCTGCCCAGGGAGGTGGTGGAGTCACCGTCCCTGGAGGTGTTCAAGAGGAGACTGGACGTGGCACTTGGTGCCATAGTCTAGTTGTGAGGTCTGTCGAGACAGGTTGGACTTGATGATCCTTGGGGTCTCTTCCAACCTTAGTTATACTGTGATACTGTGATACTGTAACAGGCTGGAAAGTTGGGCAGAGATGGCCCTCATGCAGTTCAGTGCACCAGTACAGGCTAGTGATTGACGTGCTGGAAAGCAACTTTGCAGTGAAAGACCTGGGAGTGCTGGTGAACAATTCACCACAATCCACCAATTTGCCCTTGTGGCCAAGAAGGCCAGTGTTATCCTGGGGATGCATTAAGTGTGGCCAGCAGGTTGGTGGAACTTCTCCTCCCATCTTCACTCTGCCCTGGTGAGGATGCACCTGGAGTATTGTGTCTAGTTCTGAGATCCTCAGTTCAACAGGTCCTATGGATGGTTAAGGGACTGGAACATCTGGTTTATGAGGAGAGGCTGAGAGACCTGGAGCTGTTTAGTCTGGAAAAGAGAAGACTGAGAGGAGATGCTATTAATGTTTACAAATATCTAAGGTGAGAGGGTCAAGAAGATAGGGCTCTTTTCAGTAGGGGCCAGCGACAGGAGAAGGGCAACAGGTACAAACTAGAACACAAGAGATTTTACTTGAACTTGAGAAAAAAATCTTTGAGGATGATGGAGCACAGAAACAGGCTGTTCAGAGAGGTTGTGGGGTGTCCTTCTCTGAAGACTTTCAAAACCCACCTGGACATGTTTTTATGCAACCTGATCTAGGCAAATCTACATTAGCAGGAGGGTTAAACTACATGGATCTCCAGAGGACCCTTTCAACCCCTACCATTCTGTGTGAAACTGAGAAACCAGACTTGGAACAAAAGAAAACATCTTCCACAACAAAACTATCCTTTGTCACCTTCACTGTAGATCGCATTTATCACTTCCCTTTCTGAGGAAGCACTATGTTATTCAGAAGAGAGAAACTTAAACAACAGAACACAAAACAGAGCTTCAGCATGCACATTTATACATCTGTTTTCAGTATTCAGTTGAGCCTAAAGAAGCTTTAAAGGTGGAGTATTTACTTCATATACCACACACCCAAAGGGATGCAAAAACAGAAATCCACCAAATTTGAAGCAAATAAGCCTGATACCCCCTAGGTTTGTGCTGTGTGTGGTACAACTGCATGCTGTCATAAAACTTTTTGCCTTCCACCTGACCTCCACATCACTTCCTCCAATAAGACTACCACCTGCAATAAGGATCAGATGAAGTCACTTAAATCTACAAGAGTTCTAATTTACTGCAGCAGCTGCAGCAACTGATTTCTGAGTTTAAAGTGGCCATTTGGAGAATTTCCAAGAAAAGCACACAAACTGGCACAAAGTAAACCCTGAAAGAGAAACAAGTCCTCTTTGGGAAGGCTGGTTCATGTGCTGGGTTGTCTGTGGAACTAAATATGTGGGTGGTAACACTAACACACACCAGCTCAGAATTTCCATGTTCTCCTGACAACACAGCATTACAGCATGAATTCACTACTCCCTTCTCTTGATGTAACATAAAAACTGTCTGACAGACTGTTTCAGTAATGCATTGAAAATATAACTGTGTACACGAATTTTGTTGCTGAGTTCCTTTAACAGAATGTAATACATGAGAGAAAAGAGTGTCCAATGCTGATGTTCCACAACCAGTCATGGGCAGCATTACAGTAGTATCGGTACCATTGCAAAGTGTGTCCTGCTGCAGAGATTCACAGTCATCTTCCACTACCAGAAAATCTTGACCAGTCCCTCTATCAGGAAGAGGGTGGCAAGCCAGGATGCATCACCACCAACACCACTGACCAGACAGGCTGCTCCCACGTAGAAGTCCACTAAACATTAGCTGCAAAAGGGAGAAGCCAAAGTCACACCATGTGGGGGATCTGGTTGAAAGCTCTTTACCTAAACTGCATGTGCCCACAGATTTCACCTCAGCTGACGCCTGAACTACATTTGTACTCCAGCAGAAATTTGCCTGGATTGTGTTTGTATTTAGGAAGCATCCATTTAGTGGCAGTCCTGTTTGCAGTTGGATGTGACCAGAGAAGCTGAGAACCTGCATCTAGGCAGCTAGAAAGCTGGCCATTTTCAGTATCTAGTATGGTTTGAGCCTAGCTCAATGTCATAGGTCATGTACCTGTTAGAAACAGAGATCCCAGCCCAATGAAAGACTGTGAATAAAACTCATTGCAAAGAAGAAAAAAGAAGAAAAGAAAATGAAAGTGAAAAAGGAAAATAATGAAAAAGAGGAAGGAGAAAAAAGAGGGGAAAGGGAAAGGGAAAAGGTCCCTCAAAGCCTCAGTATTTCAAGTTACATTTTTTGAGTATTTAGAGTCATAGACTTACCAGCAGGTATTTCATGGAGAGATCTATTTTTCTCTAAGCCATTATTCTGTTTTCTCCTTCCAGCTAATAGAATGGAAATGGGCATGGCACTATCAAACCTGACTTACAGCTCTGGGTTTGCAGAGCTGCCAGGCTGCTGAGCAATTAATTGAACCATGGCACATGTCATATTCTTACCCATGAATCCAGGTTCCTTGAGTGAGCATGCAGCCGTAGCTAGAATTTGAAACAAAATGATGTTACAGGAGATAGAACTGTAACTGAGAAAGCCTGTCAATATACACAGGAGCTCACAGATGCAAGACTCTCTCCTCTATTTGTTAATTCATTCCTACATAAAGCAAATAATCAGGCTACAGCTGTACAAGTAAGGTCTCAGTGGGACTGTGAACCTATATAAATGCTCTGGCTTTGCACCCTTTGCCCTTAGATAAAGATTTCTAGGAAATAATATTTTTTTTTTTTAAGTACAAAAAGCGTGTTTTATAAAGGAAAACTCTATAGGATGAAGGTGCTGTTGTTAAACAAAAAAGCATAATTCACCTAAAATTCCGGTCAATGAAAATTTAGAAGATTATTATCTTGTGCTACAAAAAGATATGATAAACCTTACGTTGTACCTGTTGCTTGTTACACCAGGTAACAGCTCTAGAGGCCGTCTGCGTCTTAGTTCATCTAACTGGTACTGCTGTAAACTTGTACTTCAGTGTATTATACAATTTACAAGAGTGCAACCATGCTGAGTAGGTCCTTAGAGTGGATTTTGGAGCCTGACAAACATTTCACAACTGGTAAGTTCAAACAATGTTCAAAACATTTCTGAACTAATCAGTGGGACACTCTCCTTGGGTAAGGGAATTTGTGGGGACCTTCCTAATCTTTCAGTGATACATAGCAGTAAAGTTTAGCATCCATACAGGTGCTGCTGTTATGGACCATTGTTCAACTAAATATTAATTCAGCACTCACACAACAGAGTACCATAACTGAAGGAGTAACTTATGTTCTGCTCAAAGAGATTTATAATATGTGACATCCCACAGCTCGCACTGCATTTTCCTTTTTCAAATCCTGATGTGACCAAGTGTCACAGTCCATTGATGAGTAATCTGGCAGAAGTTAAACCCCCTTGCATTCCAGCTGGCGCTGGGTGCGGCCGAGCTTAATTTCTGATTGATGCCCAATTGGACCTTCAATGTGACTAACTTTTACATTCTCGGAATGAAGACTCAAAACATAGTCAAGCGCCTGAAAGGATTTATTAACAGACTGCAAAATGGATACGGCGGTGGTCGAGCGGTGACGACGCAACAGGGGAGGGAGTGGGGTCAGGCGGCTCTCTCAGGTGCACGCCAGGGCAGGGAGGCAGGGCACGCAGGGAGATACGGGTCACCGGCTCTTCGCGCACGGGCAGGTACGGCAGGCGGTGGCTCCTCACGGCAGGCAGACACGCAGGTCCTTCTCTCAGCCGACAGTTCCCAAACAGACCGGCAGTCCTTCCAAGCAGCAACTTTACAGTCCCCAGGCAGTCTTTTATCCTTCCACACCCTTGCCGCCAAGCAGTTTCCACCCGTCCTGTCAGCAGAGTGCGCACCTAGAAAAAGATCTCCAGGCTTTCTGAACGTGCCAGTCTCTGGGGCTTTGAAACCTGCCCCAGGTGTTTCTGCCGCCTTCACCGCCGGGGAGTCCTAGGGTCCTCAATCCCACCAGGGAATCTCTCGAGTTCAAAGCCCTTTACGTGACCCCAGGGGCCCAAGTGCCAAGCTCCCTTATACCAAATCATTAATGACTATCCCAACGATGTTGAACCATGTATTTATTTATTTATTTACATATATATTTCAGTCCCTTACACCAAGGGAACTTTACCCATGGCAAATGAACAAATGTCTCTTTTCCCCCTCCATTTCCTCTTTTAGACCTTGTCTTGCTTAATGAGTGCATTGGCAGAAGGTGGGGGGGGGAGGGGAAGGGAAACTGAGGAAGCTGAAAACTGTGAAAACACGTACCCTGCTGATGGGATTAAAAGTAACCAGTGTCTTTACAAAAGGAATAATTGCCTAAGAGGGGGTTGGAAGTGAAAGGGAGGAACCAGACAGTTCCCCTTATCTATGTGCATAAATTCCAAAGGGGTATCTATGAAGTACCTTATCTTCAGACTATCTGTAAATCAGTGGGTGTCTGTCTGAGGATGGCAAGACACTGAACACAGCCTAAACTTTTAGGCCAGAGCACAGGCTTAATAAACTACTAAATATTAACTTCTCTGCCCAGATAAGTGAAGAACCTAATTGAAATGAACATATGATGTATGATGCAGGGGGAGTTACATGTGAAGGGGGACATGTAGTAGGTGTTTCAGGAAAGACTGTAAATCCTGAGCCAATGCAGAAAGGGAGAGGGAAATTTGTGTCCGGGAATCTAGGATAAAAGGGAAGCTGCATCTCCCAGCAATTTGAGACCACCAGGAATTGTCCTGTGGACTCTCCCTTTATTCAAATAAAGTTTTACTAAACGCCTCTGTCTCCATTGTGAACAGAAACTTCTAAATCAAAGAATTTTTTCCTTACACTGCTAAAGCAGTAAGCTATTTGAGGTGCTTTGGGCAGGCCAGCTCTGTACTTCACTGAAGCAGAGTGGTGGCTGTAATCTCCCCAGATAGTGCCTGTCGGAGAACCAGAGCCAAGCAGAAGCCCATCCTCAGCAACTCCACAGGCAAAAACTAAACAACATGAAAACTAAGTTGCATATTTACAGATACTTTTGGAAGGGAAGAATATCCCAAAGGAAGAGGAAAGCTGTGATTTCCCAAGATGTTCTTGTGATTTAGGAGAGCAATTGTACTAATAATTAGTGAAAAATAAAGTTAACTTAGGTGCTTTTGAAAACTAACCCTTGTCTGCTGGAGAGAAGGAAGTTAATTTTTGTAAAATCATTTGTGAAATATGGTTAACTCCCAACACAATTGTAATGTGGCCGAAACTGCGCGAGTGCTCATTTCCACAATGCCTTTCAACCCACCACAAGCTGTATTGTTCGTAAGAGGCAATTCCTGACACATGCCACTGTATGTACCAGTGTTCCCAGTTAACAGAGGTATGCTGCTGCAGTTACATCCATGTCCTACACCCGGTAAAATCCTGATATATCCACCTGGTGTTGAATGTTTGGGGCTTTATTGACTATTTATTAAGTAAGAGACTTTGCTGCCATTGGAATAAAACAAACAACATTTTTAAAAGCCCATGTCAAGATTTGTTTCTGTAGCAAATTTGATTAGTTTTCTATCTTTTAAGCACCTGCTTAAATCCTGTTAAGTCCAAGTGTATGCATAAGTACTCTCTCAGGCTTCTCTCAGGCCAGGGGGAAGACTAATGGATGTGTATCTGAGAGATCACTTCCCACAGAAAAAAAGCTTTATGTCCCGTTTTAATGTCACTACCTAATAAAGTTGTTTTATTCATCCAGCTTTAAAAGCACTTATGGAACTAAAGCAACTAAAGCACTAACCATTCTGTTATCCAACCTCTCATACTGATCCTACTGTATAAACGCTGCATGATGATTTACTCTTCAGTCACTGGCACTAATTCGTTACTAAAACCAACCAAATACATAAAAAATCACAGGGTAAATAAGGCAACACAAAGGAACAGGACAAAAACAAACAAACAAACAAACAAACAAAACCCAACCAAACCCACACACAAAACCAAAACCCACACCTGCAAATACTGCTCTGGTACAACAGACATAACCTAACATTGCATCAAGCGGTTTCTCCTTAATCGTTTTTGGACTCGGTAAATCGATCCTCAGGCTTCGCCGCTCCCCCTCGAATAGAAGCCTTTGTCTCTCAATGTGGTGGTTGTTTCCCCCTCCCTTCCCTCTCCGCCCCAAGCATTCGATTGTTGTCTCTCAGGCCCTAGAGAAACAGCTGACATGTAGGCAGACAGCGGCCGCCGCTCTGTCAGCGCCCTCTCAAGCTGGCCCGGTCCCCACGAGCGCTCCTGAAGCCCCGCGCAGGGCACGGACGCGTCCTCTCCACTCCGGCAGCCGCGCTCCTCGCGCGGAAAAAGCGTCCCGGGCACGGCGGAGGCGCGCGGAGGATGGGGGGCGGGGAGGCAGCCACGCCGTCTCTGCGCCCACCCGCCCAGCGCCGCCCGCCGCGAGGTGTCAGCAGAGGAAGCCCAGAGCGCGGCCGGAAAGTAGGGCACTGCACCCCCTGCCTCCGCCCCGCCCGGGATCGGGGGGAGGCGGGGGGGAAAACAACCAAAAAGGAGAAGGCAAATTACTCCAAACCGGCAGCTGGACACTTTTTATCCTTCTTTCCGACTCTCCGCTAGATGACAGCAGCGCAGTCGGACCGAACCAGCCAGGAACGGGCTTGTGGAGAAAACTGCTTTATTCCTGCTGCTAAACCCTCAGAGAGCAGCGCAGTCAAGAAACTCGCGTTATTGGCTCTTTTCCTGGAAACTCCAGAGCCCTTTGCTTTTAGGCTTCCCGCCTGAGGGCCTCAATAATTTACAAAAACATGTCTCAGCGTTGTATGCAATGCACTTAAAGGAAATGTACTTGATCTGGTAGAAAAAAAAAACAAAAACCAAACCAAAAAACCAGCAGTTAAGTATTGTTGTTTTAATGTGAATAATTACTTCATAATGTTAGCTATTAGTTGTGTAAAATGCTGCTAAGTTCTTACTTCCTTAAGCTGAACAGATCTGATCTTTCAGGTAAGAGCACCGGTCTGCCCTGAAACTGCAGCAAGCCACAAGGCTAAGCTCTCTTGTATATTTACAGCAGTGTTCAATTCTGGGATACTAATTTTACAGCAATGCATTAAAACACTACTACACTCTTGCTGTTGGCTGCATGCCAGATTAAAGCAGTAAACTGTTTTAGCTTAGGTCTTCAAACCATTTGTGGTACAAGCTAGACTAGGGTCCAAGCAGTTATGACACAAACAAGATTCAAACATGGACCAGCTGAGGAGGGGAGGCATTAAGCACATTTATCATACAGTTATGCTGTACTTAGAAATGAGTCCATCTTGAATTACTGCAGAGGTGCTGTGAGTAGGGCATATGGTGGAATTCAGAGGGGTAATACCCCCTAGCATGTTCCTATTTCTGACTTATGCCCAAGCATTTTTTTCTGTGAAGAAAGGGAGATCCGGTATAACCTAAACTTTGTGTCTTTCATGCATCCGTGAAATTCTTGCATATAAGTGAGGGAGATTCCTATGTCACTACTGTTCATAGCCTGTTACCCTAAGATAGAGGTGTAAAGGTTTTTCAGCAGTCAGAGTGGTTTTTGAAAAGAAGTTCTTTCTCCATTCACTCACTTTTTATTTTGTAATTTTATCTCATGTTTTCATTCTCCTGAATTATTCTGAGAAGTATGAAGTTAATTAAGTGCTCTTAATATTAAATGTTGCTCCTTTCATTTGCAAAGACCCTTTTTCACAACATGGCAATGTGACTGTAATGGTTTGAAGGTGTAGTCTAATTCCTGTTTATGCTCTAGTTCTCCACCAATATTGCTCCAGATTTTGATGTGTCAGATTAAACAAATGCTAGCCTTCTATCTTTTGGAATGCAGAGGTGCTTCATGTTCAGAGAACATAACACAGGGATAAAGAAACCCAGTCTCAGAGAATTCTTTAAATAAAAGCTCAGTGGTATACTTTGTGTTTGTCTTCTCTGAAAAAGTGTAAGAAAGTATTTAGGCATTTAGACTAGTTTTTTACTGAGTGTTGCATCATTGCATCCAATCACTAAGCAATGCTTGAATTTTTGTTTTGGAATTCTTTAATACAGCATGAATGCCACTTTGTCACACTTTTATCTATTCCAGTAATAGCTACCATAAAAAAAATGAACAGGGTGGTAGGTGTCTATTGAAACAGATAGCCAGATGGTTGTCTGTAGATATATGTACCACTGCCACACATACTGACCCAAATCACCAGTCCAAAGAAGGCACTAATAAAAGTAGGTTTTTGTTTGTTGGGTTTTTTTTCTGTCCCCTTAAAAAAAATACATTATTAGTATTATACTCATGAGGAGACATTCTGCTGTGCTTAGAATATTATCCTCTTTTCAGGATCAGTTCCTAAACATTATAAAACAGTGATGTCAAACAAATTGTATTTGTGAAAAAAAATCTTGGAACTGGAATAAAACAAGGGAGGAGAATAGCTTAATAAAAATATTTATTGAAAAAATTCCCATCAACATCGTTTGGCTGTACTAAGTAAGTAAAACACTGAGCGTGACTATGGTAATCAGGATGCAAACAGCTAGTACCACAAGCAGGATGATTCGGCAACATTTGGAATGTTTTTTCTCTCTTTCTTTTTTTTTTAACAAGGTATCATACCCAGGAGTATAAATATCCCCCATCCAGAACCGTAGATCATTAGGATTTTCCTAAAAGAAAAATTAAAAAATAAAAAATAAAAAAAAAAAAAAAAAAAAAAAGAAAAAATTTTAAAAAAAAAGAAGGAAAAAAAAAAAAAAAAAGAACTAAGTTCCTCTCTTTGGTGTACAAAATCATTAGAACATAGCCAGGAGTATTCTGGCTATCATCAGATAGTAATTAATGAGTGTGAGGTATCACAACACATGTGCAAAAAGCTTTAATTTGAATATAGGTTGGGCTAATTGCCTGATGCTGCATATATTTCACTAGGAGAAATTAAACCCACCATTTTCAACCAAGAACCAAGTGTAGAACACAAGCCATTGAAATGTAATTAAGACATCCAGGCAAAACCATGTCAATTTATAAACACAGACTTAAGTCCCTTTCAAAAAGCCAGAACATAAAAAAACCCCACATTACTTACAAAAGTAAACCTAAAAGTGATTTGTGCCAACCCATAGGCAGGTGGAATCCTGCATAAGATTCTGCATGTTGTTTAGTATCTCTATTAATTATCTGGATGAGAGAATTGAGTGCAACCTCTGTGAGTTTGCAGGTGACACCAGACTGAGCCAGGAGTGTTGATCTGCTTGAAGGTAGGAAGGCTCTGCAAAGGGATGTGGACCTGCTGTATTGATGGGCCAAGGTCAGTTACATGAGATTCAACAAGGCCAACAAGGCCAACAAGGCTACAGGATTGAGGAAAAGTGGCTTGAAAGCTGCCTGACAGAACAGGACCTGGGAGTGCTGGTTGAGATCTGGCTGAACATGAGTCAGCAGTGTCTGGGCATAAGGTGACCAAGAAGGCCAACAGAATCCTGGATCAGGAATAGTGTGATCAGCAGGACCGGGGAGGAGCTGGTGCCCTTGTACTTGGCACTGTTGAGGTCACACCTCAAATACTGTGTTCTGTTTTGGGCCTCTCACTGCAAGAAGGACATTGAAGTGCTGAAGTGTGTCCAGAGAACGGTAACAAAGATTGTAATGGGTCTAGAACATGAGCCTTCTGAGGAGTACCTGAAAGAACTGCAGTTGTTTAGTCTGGAGAAGAGGGAGCTTGAGGGGATATCTTGTTGCTCTCTACAACTACCTGAAAGGAGGAGGTGGGTGTTGGTCTCTTCTCCCTAGTAACAAGCAATAGAATGAAAGGAAAGTTGTGCCAGGGGAGGTTCAGATTGGAAAAATTTCTTTACTGAAAGAGTGGTCAGGCATTGGAATAGGTTGCCCCAGGAGGTGGCTGAATCTCCATCCCTGGAGGTGTTCAAAAACCATGTGAATGTGACACTTCAGGACCCATATTAATAACCAAGGTGGTGTTAGGCTAACAGTTGGAACTGATGACTTTAAAGGTCCCTTCCAAGCAAAATGATTCTATGAGGTATATGAGACTGGGAAAATATATATTGTTTGATAACAGAATGATGCTATGACCAGTTGTTAAAGTGGGCATGCAGTATTTAAGTGCGTCATTTATAGTTCTTCCTTATATAAATGGGAAAGTTGAGTTGTGAAGTGTTGCAATTTAAGACTGTCAGTAGTCACAGAGGTTATTCTCTACAGAACTGGAATTTCTGCAGTCTAACCAGATACTTAATTTTCTTATCAGACTCATGTTAGTACCATGTCTGTACCAGAAAATATGTCCATATTTACTTCTGGGATTCCACCAAAAGAACCAAATGGTTCATGCACACACTGCACAGCTCATAGAAATTCAGTTTGCTTAAATTTATTCTATCAGCGTATTACCTTTATGTGGCTTGCCAAGTCAGAGTGTAGTGAGTGCTTGTCGTAGTCTTGCACGGTCCAGGAAGGGCTCCTTTTGTTCTCTTCCCAGTCATCCTCCACCAGTATGTCACTATATAGGGGATTGCTTTTGATTGTGGATTTCAAGGTGATGGGTGTAATGTGTTTCCCAAGGGCTTTGTCTATCATTTCTTGACTGACTCCATTCGAATCTAAGCCTGGCAGCTCAGTGACATTTCTCTTTTCTCTCTGTAAAGTACAAGTTTTATCTATGACACAGTCCCCCTTGCAGAATTATGATTTATACAATAGAATAATTTAGTAAATTACACATGCAACATTTTTTCTTATTTTGGCAAATATCTATAGTGCAGTATAGGAGTCTGACTCTTCATACTGGGCAGTTTTCTTCAGGGGAAAGCGTGAGGGTACAATCTGAACATTAAACTCTTTTGCAAATGTGAACTGATGTTGGAGTGCCTGCTGAAAGAGAGCCTCTGCTTTAGCAAAAGAGTGCGACTGAACACTCTGGTGGAAGATGAAGCTCTGATGAAAGGCACAGGCACACGGTGCAGAAGCAGAACTGTAAGAGCAATGCAGAATGAAGCTGAGGGGTAGTGGTGTGTGACTGCCTTGACTGGAGCTGCATCTCAGACAGCAGGGGTGTGATTCACAGTTCTGTTTGCACTGTTGAATGCTAGACCCATGTCAGGATGTCAGAGATCCTTCATTCAACTGAGGAAGAGTCCTTAATTTGGACAGTGTCAGAACTCAAAGCTAACTAAATATATACATATGTGAGCAGTCTTCCAGCAACACCAGTTGTTAAATTTGACCTCATAGAACATGGGTGTGGCAAAGGAGAAAGACAAATGCACTGATGGGATCACATTCTCGTAAACTTACATGCTGCTGCTTAACACAACACTAAAACCCTCTGTAGGAGCCAGTAAGATTGTAGTTATCATATTTTTTTTTTTTTTTTATCTGTAATTGCATGGAGGAATCAGACACTCCAATTCAAGCTGTTCAAATTTTGGTTCACTGTAACCTTATGTCTCTGACACTTCTAATCTGTCCATCACCAATCTGCAGTTCAGGCGGTGCATCAGCTTCCTGAGAGACCTGCTTCTGCCTGGCTTCATGCATGCACCTCTCCCATGTACTGCTTCTACAGAATTATGACCGTGCAAGTTCTGCTTTTCTCATTAGCAAAGGAGCACTTCCCCATTAGCACCTTTGTCCTTTGCATAGACATAAATGACTTGGTCTAGGACAAGCATGAGTAGAAGGAAGCTAGAGAACTGGTTTCCATCAGAAAATAAAGATGGAGAAGAGACAGACTTTTTCTTAAGAAACCCTAGGAGGAAGCATCATGCTGGCATTTTTATCACTAAGGCGTGAACAGGTGACTAAGCATATTTCCCATCAATAATTGCTATTAGCAGGGGAGTGGATCCTCAGTGCTCTCCGTCTCTCTTTTAGTTCATAATTCCCATATGTCATTCCTTAGCCTTGACATATTCCTTAAAAATACTACTATTTGCACTGCAGTTGCAGCTGTCACTGAAGCCTTCTGGGTTGTACCGTCCAGAGTTCAGCTAAGCTGATATTTTGTAGCTGTAGTTTCTTTTTGATTGCCATTTAGTTTTGTTTTTTTGTTTTTCTTTTCTTTTATCTTATTTATTTCTAATTTAAATCTTGTCATTGTCTTTGGGGATGCTTCCCTTAGGCTTGCTAGACAGTTCAGCTCAGAGAACATTTTGTTGAAGAACGTGAACTATCTCACCAGGGGATGCTCAGTCTCCCTAGGCTAAAATGTTGTGAAAAGAATATGACTTGACAGTAATTTCTAAAGCTGTTTTAAATAAAATTATCCAACACTTGGAATAAATGGCAAGATGCAAAATGTGCTCATAAAGAAAGTGATTTGTGACAAAACCTTTTGCCCTTTCTGTCTGGAGTACCTTCCTTTTTATGGGCACGTGAACAGGAGAATGTGGCAGCCTGGAACAGAGGTACAGAGGGAGTAAAATGGGAGGGGCAGCAGGGTTTTCCCCAGAGATCTGGACTGGAATTAGGGGTAGAAGAGAGTTTGCAGAAGTTTTACTAAAAATTATAAATTCATCTAGGAAACATTTGAATCTAGTTTTTGTCTTTATTTTACCCTTTTTTCCTGCTGTTGTTAACAGCCATTCCATTCTTGGTGTGGGATATAAGACATCAAACTAATTACCCACAAAATCCACAACATCAACAGTTAAGGCTAGGCCTTGGTCTCAAGCTCATCTATCTGCAAGCAGAGATCAAAGACACACTACCAAAAATTAAGAAAATGTACTTCCTGGAAGTAAATGTTTCCTTCACTTGATTTCAAGAGAGTTAGTTCTTCTTATTTCCTGACTCCTCAATCTTAATGAAAAGCCTTGTAACACAGTGTGAAGGACTCTCCCAGCGCTTGGAAAGGCATTCTTCTGACATAGGAATTTATTTCTAGGACAAACAAAATGTCTGATGGATAAAAAGCTACTGAACCAGAAATTGCTGTGATAGTTGTTAACAACTGTATAGGTATTGATATGCATTTGGTCCATAAAAAATTCATAGCATTTTAGACACTCCTGAACAAATCTAATCTTTCAGGGGATGCTGTTGGAAAGCAATCAGAATTGCAAGGAGTAACCAAGGATAGGTAAGCAGATCTGAAAGACAGAAGGCCAGACAACTCACATCAAGGATTCCAGAGAATGAAGTCTTCTTATTGAAGGTACTGAAGGCAATCAGAATTGCTGATCAGAGATACTAAGCATCAGCAGGTACTACAAAGCAACCTGCAAAGCCAGATGACATGGATAGGAAGGAGTTCAGTAGACAGTTATGAGCACTAAAGCTTAATCCACAGCAATATTTAGAGAAAAGTAGGCATTCTTACGGACTGTTGTAATTGTGCAGCACTGAGTGTACTTCTGTCCTTATAATGAATTATTTGAAGAAGGCTGTTTTGTTTGTCATTTGTAATGGAGTTCTGCAGAGTTGTGAGTCTGTTATATAAAAAATTTTGCACAGCATCAGACCAAAGCTCCTGCCAACCTTGCAGCTGCCTCTGGTTGCCGAAGGCCTGGGAAGAGTAAGGGAGTGGAAGTATGTAATGCACATATGCGCCAGAGGACAAACAAGTGACAGCGAACCAGGACCTAACTTCTAGGTAAAAAAAAATAAAATAAATATTGTCCTGGCACACTGAGAAAAAAAAAGCAAAGACAGGACACAGGCTTTGGCCCAGATGAGAGAGGAGGAGGAACTCTGCAGTTAGCAGGCCAAAATTTGTTTGCAGTTGTGAAATCCTAAGCGAGAGTAGCATGACAAGAAACAGCACTGTGTTCAAAGACCAAATGCTCTCTTCCATCTTCCAGAAATACAGGAAAAAGGGAGCAGAAAAGAGAAGTCCCAGAATTGTGGAGAATGACCACGTGGACCACAGAGGACACAGAAACCCTGGCTATCATAAGCAGATATAGGGGATAAATCATATACTGTATGTGAACTTTAAAACATACTGTGGAGCAGAAGGGCCAGTGGGCTCGGAAGCTTTGAGAACAATCAGAAAGCAGTCAGTAGCTAGCTGTTTGCAGGAGACACAGTCTGTGTTTTTATGCTGCACTTCACAAACAAGGGCCAAGATTACTGGATGGCTTTATAGTTTGGTTTATTCAGACTGGATGATGAAAATATATGCTAAGCAGAGAAGCTGTTTAGTTTGCCTGATACAGATGACAAAAGTAAGAAGATAGAGCCGCAACTTTTCGGTCAGCAATATGAATTGTCATTATGTCAAGCTGCTTTTTATAATGGAAATAAATTCATAAACTTGGAGAAAACACAGAAGTGCCTATGTGCACTTGAATTTAAGTGATCACATAATAAAGGTCTGGAAGAGACCACAAGCACACCGCTGAGAAGTCACTTTACACGAGGAGCCCTGAGTAGCAATAGTTTCTTAAAAGAAAATTAATTTCTGAGGGAGGAATTTAGGCTGCTCTTAAGGTTTAATGATTTTGGGTGTCTGTGGGTCATTCACATATGTTCTGAAATTAATTCTCCTCCCTTGCCCCCCGCCCTGTTTCCGTTTCTGAATTAACTAACCCTTAGCCCCATTAGCTCTCTCATCTTAAAGAAAAACATCTTATTCCTTCACCATTAGTTCTCCACTGTGCCATCGTATTCATTCTAATATGTGGAATTCATCAGCTCTTTTCCCTTTATTTGATTGTCAGCAAAAGGGAAAAAGAAGGTGAGCTGATATGGGAGAGAGAATAAGGCACAATGAATTTTATCTGAACAGCCTGAATTCACTACTGGCTACACTTAGAAGTACAGGTTGTGCTTCAGTTTTAACACTTATACCACACTGCAAACTGCATTTCTGGTGACGTGGGAAGCACAGACATTTCCTTTGAAATGGTCATCCCAGGGCTGGGAACAGAGTTCCAGGAAAACCCTCTCGCTGGTGGCGAAGGGCAGATCACAAGTCGAAAAAGCACAGGGCTCCACACACATTTTTAATCCTCCTGCAGCTCTGCAGCCCTGGCTCAGTGACAGTGCGTCCTGTTTAACAACAATGGGGAGAAGGATCCCTGCTGTGGAGGAGGCTCTGTGTGTGGCTGCTTCCCTCCTGCACAAAAGAGGGGCTTAGGTGGGGTGGGGAACGAGGCCAGCATTGCACCATACCCCATTGTTTAGGATCCCGCAGGCGCCTTCTCTTTGCATGGGAGACAAGGGGAGACCATATGTCCCCCCTTCCCAGCTCTCCATGGGGAATTGCCAGAAAAAATCCCCAAACCAATATGAGCAGAGGTCGCTGGAGGCATTGGGGTAGGCAAAAGGGAGGGTGTCTGGGGTAGGAAAGAGGCTAGGGAATGTAAGGGATGCCATGAAAGCAGGTTTTGGGAGGGGGAGGACTTCTGCATGTCGATGTGGACTGGAGTGGTCTCTGTGATGGAACAAAGGGGGTTTGGGGGTGCTGATGGGGAGAAATGTCTGAGAGGAGAATTGCAACTGATTCCAGTAGCTGCAGGAAACTTTAAGGAGATTTTTCTTCCCCTCCCCCAGGCTGACGTTTTTTCGGCTTGCATGCCCTCAGTTCCCACTGGGGGACCAGACTTGTCACCCTTAGGATCCTCAGGATGCAGACCCTTCTCCACATTCCACACCCACCCCCCTAACACCCACCCCTGGCCCCAACAGCTTATGTGTGTCTTCATCCCTTGACAAGAACCAGACCTTGGAGCTTTTGCTCATGCTAGGGGTGGAGAAAGGCGAGAGGCTCCCCAGGCAGCAGGAAAGGAGCACTGCGGAGCAGCAAGTGGGGCCCAGAGGGGTGTGAGCTGATGCAGCTGTACTGCTTCTGATCCAGACATGAACTTCTCCTCTGCTGGCTCCAGGGCCTCTACTAGGCAATGCACAGTTACAGTTTTACTAAGAAACTGCTTCTACCTCTATATAATAACCTAGATTAATACAGTGAGTGTTTCACACTATCAACAGCTGTCTGTCAAGATAACAAGAAAGTCATATTAGAATTGAGAAAAACAAGTCAGAATCAAAAGGAAGCTATGGTGAACTATGTAGACATATATAAGCTTGTGAGACACTAGCAAAAATCTCTAATGCTGTCTCTATTTTGCCTTTTCATGGAATTTGAGGAGTATGACCTGGCTTTCAGAGACAAGACTGGATTTTTTTCTTATTACATCAGTGAGTGCCTTTTGTTCACCCTTTTAGTACAATTAATTGGTATTTGACATCAGTGGTTTCTGGGAAATGCTAGGAAAGTGCTACAATGAGCAGTAGAAAGCCTAATGTACTGAAAACCAGTCAGTGGACTGCCCCGAAGATGGTAGCTCTGCTCTTGAAGCCTGATCCTCACTGTAGTCAATGGGAAAATGTACAGAGATACTAGTGATGTAGCTTCAGAGATGCAGGAAGCTGAATTCACGGCTTAAGTCTCAACCTCATGCCTTTAGTCTCCTGATTCAAAAAATGAGGTAGAAAAATGAGGAAAAATATCAGCTGCTTTTAGACCTTACCTGTAAATAGACTCTGTTGTGCCACTGCTGCACTCCAGGTAAAGCTGTTTCTGGGAATTTTGCCAGGCTGGCTTGTAGAAATGCAGAGTTTTTCACTAAAGACTTCACCTCCAGTTGCAGGAATTTATCAGGATGGTTGTTGTTTGGCAAAGCAGAGAAGTCCATGTTTTCTGTCCTGTGGAGTAATAACGAAAACAGCCACAGCTTCTGATCCCTGGCTGTGCATGCTCCTTCTATTATTAATGATGTGAAGAAGGATACGACAGTTTCCTGAAACTGTATCTGACCCCTGTTTGGTGTCAGGCTCACTTATATCATCCAGCAATGATAAAAGATTGTTTAGAAGTCGCAGAGGAGACAGGACATGTTTCTGTAAGTGCCTAGCTTAAGTTTTCAAGTCAAGGTCTATTTTTATAGATGTATAATGTGTTCATTAAAGCTAACAGAGTACCAGTGAGTAGGTGCATGAGACACTTAAATGCATACCAGCACTTCCTCAAGTGACCTGCCAAAAAAGTCAAGCTTACAATACTTCAAAGTAAGCTTTTTTTCCCCCAGAAAATTAGAAGCAGCTCCCCTCTAAAGCAAGTTATCCTTTTCTGTGGCAGTATTAAGAGTCTCCATTGTGCTCTGTGGGTCATTACCATTTTCCATATCAGCTATGACATGCACTTCTTGAGATTCAGGGGTTTCTTTCACAGTAAATTCTTCTTGACCCTGGGAAATACTAGATTGTTTCAAGTAATTGATAACAGAAGTTTTCAGAGAAATGGTTCTGCTCCTGTTCAAATGAATGGAAAAAAACCTCAGTTTACTATCTCAAATGGTGTAGTCTCAGCCCCTTCAATTTTATTATTTTATTTTGAGATTTGGTATTTTCATCATAATTTTGTAAGTCTAAGTTCTTTTGACTTTCTGCTAATGGAATTTCCCTTCCTATCATGGCCTTGAGTTAGAACCACCAAAGCCAGGCTCCTCATGTTTATCTGAACCTTTTCCTCCAATCTTTCAGTTTTTCTAAAATATGTTTACTTTTTCATGATACTGTCACAGAGGATAGGTTTTTGAAAGTTCGTTGTTGAGAATCCAGGAAAACCTATTTTGAATCTAATTAGTGCTCAGAATTAAGGCATCGCAAAAATTCCAACATTGTATGGAGACCATAGAATCAGATCAATGTATTTCCTTACTGAAGATTGCTGAAATTAAAAAAAAAAAAAACAACCAAAAAACCCTAGTAAGCTATTTTTAATAATGTGAACTTACATGATATCCTAATGTAATAAATTCATTGTTATACATAGAAGTTAAACCCCTTACCTAATTAGAAAGCTCATGATCTGTCCTTGCATGTATTTATTGATGATTATTTTACAGCATATCTGTTAAAATTATTAATCTGTTGCCTTTTAAGTAGATACTCAGAGTATTTGTGCCCAGCCACAAATGAGATGGCTCTGACTGTATTTTGAGTAGACATACAAGCTTCTGGGCAAGCAGATGTTACATTTAGAACTGCTTCTCCCCAGTGTAATGAAGCCCTGAAACAGCAAAAGACCTCTGCAGCTTACCCCTAAGGGACTACCATGAAGCTGCTGTTTTAAGAATTACCGTGATGTGTAGACCCCGTTTTCCCCTATGCAGAGCTAAGACAGTATTAATTTCTGTGCTAAAATATCTGGGTATATACAACTATGCCTTCTTTCTTAAACATCTCTGTCTTCCAGCATCTCTTTGAACATGGGATTCTTCTGTTCTACAGTAGCATATGATGTGGTGTGAATCTGTGTGAGTTTACTTAGTTTTGTTAGGTGTGACACAAGAACATACATCTCATTAGCTCAGACCCCAGAGCCCAGGATCTATCACTGTGTTTGAAAAAGTCAAGCAGAGATATTGTTACAGAAGACTGTGTACAGGAGACTGAACAACCTCTCTGGACAGTCTGTTCCAGTGTTTTATGACCCTCGCAGTGAAAAAAAGCTTTCCTTATGTTCACATGGAACCTTCTGTTCTCCAGCTTGCACTCATTGCTCCTTGTCCCATCATGGGACCTCACTGAGAAGAGTCCGTCTCTATCCTCCCAACACTCGCCCTTCACATATTTATAAACATTAATGAGGTCACTTCTCAGTCTCCTCCTCTACAAGTTAAAGGGACTCAGCTCCCTCAGCCTTTCTTCATAAGGGAAGTGTTCATAATCATCTTTGCGGCTCTACACTGGACTTTTTCAAGCAGTTCCCTATCTTTATTGAACAGAGTGGCCCAGAAATGGATATAAAATGCAGACTCACGAGGGCAGAATAAAGGGGCAGAACCTCTCTTGACCTACTAACCACACCCTAATACATCCCAGGATACCATTTGCCTTCTTGGCCACTAGGGCACATTGCTGACTCATGGTCAGCACCTTTTCCTTCTATTCCCCTAGGATCCCCTAGGTCTCTTTCACCTACACTGCTCTCTAGCAGGTCAGTCCCCAACCTATACTGGTACCTGGGGTTGTTCTTTCCTAGATTCCCTAATGGCTACACTTGCCCTTGTTGTGTTTCATTAAATTTCTCCCTGCCAAACTCTCCAGCCTAAGTCTTGCTGAATGGCAGCACAGCCTTCAGGTGTGTCAGCCACTCCACCCAGTTTTGTGTCATCAGCAAACTTGCTAACAGTGCACACTGGTCCCTCACCCAGGTAGTTGATGAATATATTGAACAGCACTGGTCCCAGTACCAACACCTGAAGGACCCTACTAGACACAGGCCTCCAACTAGACCCACTGAACACAACTCTCTGACTTCTTTCCCTCAGCCAGTTCACAATCCACCTCACTACCTGACCATCCAGACCACTGAAAGACAACCGTTTTGCTTCCATTCCTTTAAACAGCTTTCGAGGCATATACATTGCTCCTGTGTTCCTATGCAAATGTAGTTTCTTGAATATTCTGTAGTGTGGAACCTTGTCAAAGACTTCTTTGTCCATTAGATCTTATTTGCACAGGAAAAAAGTGAAGATAGGCTGACTCTCTCCTGACAACTCATACTTACCCAGGTGCTCAGGTATTACCCAGGTGCTACAGGCAGGGTTTACACTGCAATCTGCCAGTCATCTGGGAGACTGGCTATTTGAAACAACAGATTATGCACCATCGTAAGCAGTTTTGCAGTATCCCAATTATGTTCTTCCAGAATTCTCATCTGACAGCTACCCTAGGTGCCTGTTAGCATTTAACATTCTCCTATGTTTCCTTCAGCTTGATTCTGTTTCTCTGACATCTCTGCTGTAAGGAACTTAAAAGGTATGAGAATCTCTGCAACACTTCAGTTGGGAAGGCCAACACAATTAACTGAACTTCCTTTTCCTAGCTTTGTTATCCCTGAGCACTTCTTTCACACTTCTGTTATCAGATGCTCCCACTGACTCCTTAGCTGGCTTAGCTTTTGATGCATTTCAAGTGTCTTAATTTTTACTTTGAGCACCTTTTCTACAGAGCTCTTAACATTTTTCTGGGTGCTCTTACTTTTCTGTTTCCAATTGAGCTACTGGGCTTTAGGGTCTCCAGTGGTCTCCTCGTGCAGGCAAGCTTCCAATTGTTGCTATATTTTTTGGAGTAAACAAATGGCTGTTTCTCTGTCACTGAAGGTGGCAATGAAAACTGAATAAAAACACCCCAAACAAACACCTCCAAACAACTTAAAACCTAAACCACATCCTCCAGAACAAAGCAGTAAATTCCACCCAGAAGAAATGACAATGTAATTAAACTTCAGATATTCCTTTCTTTAAGAAAGATATGAGAATTGGTAACTTTTCTAACTTTTGGTTCACTGCTGTAGCTAGCCAGCATGTATTTGGAAAGAAGCTCACTACACAGCAGCCTAGCACAAACCCTGTGCATCACTTAAATCTTCCACAGAAGAGTCTAACTAGGCTTTAATTACTCTAGCCCTTGTGAGCTGGAGGGAATTTCACCTTTATTTGTCATATGAAGTTGACTGGTTTTACACTCATTGGCTGAAATTTTACATGTTCATCAGTGGAAGGAAAGTGTATTAACACAGAGGGATTGCTGCTGAAAAAGACTAAATCCAAAAGGCAAGTAAATTCATATGGGAATGAATGTCTGTGAGTGCAGAAGGCTACTTGTGATGGTTTTAGGCTATGCCTGTAAAATTTAGCTGCAGGTTTTGAGCAGAAAAATAGAAAAATATAAACAAATCACTATTGGGTGTAAAAAAGAAAACAAGATTTTTCTAAACAAATTCATTAGGTAAATGTCTGGGATAAGAGGAGCTGTACCATAACAATGCTTCATATTCCCATTCCCTTTTTACTTGTCTTCTGATCGCAGCTGTTTTGCTTTGCTCGGGAGAGAGATAACATGCCTCTGGCTGGCCTTGGATAAGTCTTACCCACTGCTTTCTCTCTCAACTCCTCTCTCTCTCTCTGGGACAGGGGAATTTGGTAGGGGCAGTGGAATGGCTTCCCTGGTCTTTTTGACCAGGGGGGGTTTCATGTTTGCTAATTGTAAATACCTGTAAAATATTGTAAATATTGTGTATGTTGTACATACTAATTGCATTCCATTGTAGAGTGTAGTTTTTGCTACACTTCTGTGTACATTTTGCTACACAGCTTCATTTGCTTCTGAGTTGGTCTAGCAAAAAGTTAATGCTGGGCAGGGAGCTTCAACCCACCACACTACTGCTTCCCTGGCTGGAAAAGGCTGTCTGCTGTCACCCAGAGCTCTGCAGGGCAGGCAGAGACACACATATCCATACAAGTGTACTGGGACATGGGCAACAGACTGGGCACATTCTCAAAATATTTTTAGCATTTTCTGACAGAAGAGGTATTTTGGTCTGTGCTGCTTCTCTGGAAGACGGTAAGGGAGTATCAAGGCAGTAAAATTAACTTGCTGTCAAATTCATGCAAAGAAGGAAGAGGCACTTTTGCATTGTAGACACAAAATTAATTATATTTAATTAATAGCTTTGTACTACAAGATGATGAAGGAATCAGAGCCAGAGCTCTCACCATTATAACACCCCAGTTTCACTCATTCTGTTTAAAAAGAGCATGATTTTACTGTACATCTTTCCTTGGTTCCCACACAAAAGTCTTAATTTTTTGAAGTTGTATAATGATGGTGGGAGGATGATTTCAGCACAAGTCTCTCACCCATTTTTAGGAGATATAGGCAGAGTTAAAATGTTCTTTCTGTTGTGAGAGAAAGCTTGCATTCTTTCTAGTGGAATATTCAGAAACAGCAGAGCATAAACATTCATAATTGTGTGGATGACATCACTGTATGATAAAACTGTCTTCTGGCCTTTAGTCTGGAGACATCTTTCCTTTTGCTTGATGTTTAGTTTTTGTGACTCAAGCAAATGCAGAAGTATTCACAGGACTGGGTACTAAGTAAATGTGAAGAAAATTTAAAAGAATGTTTTGCTCTTTTTGCCTGCCAACAAATGTATGTCTGTAACATTGAAGCTATGCCCAAGAGCAACTGAATTTTATTTGTCTTGAAACCTTTTAATTATAGAAAGTATCTCATTCCATGCTGTCAGTTATCTTTTACTTTCTTTTCTTTCTCTTTCTCTTTTTCCTTTTCTTTTTCTTTTTTTCTCTTTCTTTCATTTCTGTCTTTCCTTCTTAAAAACCAGAAGATGCTTTATTTAAAAGCATACATCAGCACATCATTAGAGTGTCCAGATTTGAACACATAGCAGTAACATGCCAAACCAAAGACTTTGACAGTGTAGCTATTTGTGAGAATGTGAATTCAATGGGAGTCGAGACTGAGGCTAAGTATTCTTCCTGGAGAGAATTAGAGTCCTGATTGAGGGCCTCAGCATATTACATTTTGTGGACACCTACACCACATCCATACAGTAGACTCTTCACAGAGACTTAAAAGGAACAAATCACTCAAGTAAAGATGCATTACTTTTTTGCTTTCAGTAGAAAATATGAAGCCTTTCAGATTAATTTATCTGCCCATCTTGCCTTCACGGTTTATTCTCCTATACATTTGCAAAGCATGCCTAAATGCATCACAAAATGGAGGTAGAGGATGTGTCCCTCTCCACATGCTAGATTCAGCAGTTATAGAACTCACCAGATATAAGTAGCTTCTCCTGCACTGAATATTACTTGGTTATACCCAACTTGCCATATATTAAGGCCCATAGAGTGCCATGTCTGCCTGCACCTGCAGAAAGGTGCCTAAGACAACAGGCAGGAGGCATTTGTTGTAAGGATGACTGTAGCTGTACCTGCTGTGATGCAGGTCTCGATGGATTTGGCTACCACACAGGGATGCCCAAAAGAGAGAAAATGCAAATAACAAAAGAAGCTTCACTTTATTGAAAATGTAAAAATCATGTGAATCATGTACAATATTTTCTCATAAGGAAAATTTTAGCTGTTCATAATGTTTCACAACAATGTAAAACATTTCATTCTTATAAAGACTTTTTCATACAACAAAGATAAAACTAAAGTAGTATTACAATGCTATTTTCTAAGTCATCAAGAGGGAACTGAAAATGTTTAACAGATTTATTTATAGAAGTGGCAGAAGGAAGGAGTCTGCCATTCATAAATCTGCAGGACACACAAAGGTATAGAGGGGCACGAGTCTTTTGTTTCAAAACATGTAAAATCAAGTGACATGTTAAAACAGTACAGAGGTGGACTCAGGATGGTACAAGTTCTACAACTGCATTTCTCTACACTACCTCAAACAGTGCAACAGTGATTCAGTGTAAATCTCTACAGTGTTTCATTGATTTAATATTTGCGTTCAAGTATGTGTCCATGAGAATGATTAAAATCCCTACTTAGCTATCTTAATTTTCTTGCTTATAAGTTACAGTAGATTATCCCCTTCAGTTTGTTCCTAAATCAAATTAACTGATTTCAAATACATTCTGTAATAACCTGTTCAATAATGTTAGCTTACTCACTTCAACATCTGTTGCAAAATACACAAGGTCATCCTGACTCTGAATGCCAAAAATATAATAACATTAAAAAGAGCTTTATTTCCATATACAACAAAACTATTCAGCTAAATTAAAATAAATTCAAGATATCATGACTTTTTTTTTTTTCCCCTTGGCAACAGAGAGACGACCCTAGTGAAAATAAACATTTAAAATACTAGTTACTATTTTATAAACATTCTGATAAATGTATCCGAAAGTGTTCATATAAAAATTAATTATGCAAATTTCAGAAGATAAAACAAGTTGTCTGACTAACCAAAACTATTAAGGATGTCTGGCAGGCAAAAATAAATTAATTTTATTAAATTATATGTAATCTGATAATATTTGGCCTGAAGAAGAGTGTGTATTTGTGTGTGTGTGTGTGTGTGTGAAAATGTGTGTTTATAAATAATAAGATTGCAAAGAGCTAAGAGCCAGCCTGTCTGATAGAGGTCAACTTTTCTGTTGCATTTTTTGCGCATAAAAGTCCCTGCAAGTCTCACAGCACCGCTGGTACCACCTCATGTCTTGACAGAGGTTCTTCTCTCTTATCACCCTGCAGTACACAGGCCACTGGTCTCCCAGGCACTTGAATGTTAAAGCAGCTGTAAAACAACAACAATAAAATCAAATATGCATTACTGTTACATTTATTAGCAAAGAATTAGGTAGTGAAGGGAAAAAGGACACTAGAAGCATACCTGTGGAAGGAAAAGGAGAAGAGATGTAGGTATTTAATAAAAGACCAAAAAAAACCCATCTTGCTGTCAATATTTTCAACATTAGAATTTTTTAAGGCTAGCTTAATTTATAAACTGGAGTAACTTGCATTGAAACTAATTGGTTTAATGCCATGCAGCTGTATCCTCATGAGAGCTTGAAGCCCATCATTTGCATGAATACACAGGTGGGCTGGAGCCAGAGCCACAGCTACATGGGGGCTGCAGAGCAAGCTCCAGCAAAGCCTCCCAAAGCAGCAGCTCCAGCTGAAACTGCCCTCACTCTGAGACAGAATTTGCCATTTGGAAAACAGGAAGCCTCAGCTTGAACAATACAAGAACAGAGTTCACAGTGACACCTAAAAGGGGATTTTTTGAAAATCGGGGGCAGGTAGGGAAATGTAGGAATTAAAGTACAGAGACTGCTGCTGCTGCTGCTCTTCTGATCAGCTCTTGCTGAAGAAATCAAGACATTTTCCATGTTGTTGAGGAATGAAAGCTGAACAAAACTATGTTATGTCTACCACCATCTTTTATCACTAGTGAAATTACCTACTAAACGTCTAGTTTTGTCCTGCTTCTTTGTCAAAGGAACAGAAATATATTCTCTTGCTAGCCTGAACACTACAGAGACCACAGTAAGAGGCACTCATAAGGTTTGAAGACAGTTAGCAAGTGCCATGGTATGTTTCATAATGCAAATCAATTTTTATCTAGAAAAATTAAACTTACAGCACGGAGTCAATGACAGTTGCTATGTTGGCAAATATACCTGTCCAGGCCTAATTATCACATTTTAAGTATTCAGATGCAGAAGACCTGACATACAAAACAGGCATATTTTCATGTGTGCTGTGGAGCCACATGTTAATGCATGTTTTGCTTACAAAAGACTCTTTCAGCACTTACTAAAGAAGGACTCCGGTACCAAATTTGGGTTTTTATACATTCAGTTATTCAAGTTGTAGTGCATGCAGGGAATTAATAGGGAAAAACAGTGAAAACCAGGGCACAAGAAACAGAAATCATACAAAAGTTGTCATAAACACTGACCTGGAGGAAAAAAAAAAAAGTCAATCTCACAGAAGATAAGAGTTTTCTTTTTTTAAGAGAAGGGTAAGAGAAACAGAGCATATTTTTGAAAGAGTAGAGATTATGGAATCCACATCAGTTTCCACTAGCCCTGCTCCCAAATCCAGAGGATATATATCGCATAACAGGAGTGAAATTGGAGGCCAAAATGGTCAATATATTGAAATACTGTGATTCACTTTACTCTGTGATACCGAGGTACTTGTACCTCACCAGAAGGAAAGTGGCCTCTTGCTTTTGACAGATCAGTTCAACAAAGGAAGACAACCTTTTAATAGTGACATTTGTGACCATAAGCAACAGCTGCCATCTCATCCATCAAACTGAAATAGTGACTACTACATGGAAATGTTTAAGGGTTAAAAACTTCAAAGACATGTCCTTCACTAACTTACAGGAAGGATTACATACAGCCTGCAATGTTAAACTTGCTTTTCATGTAAATAATCTAGAAAGGGTATGCTGTATTACAGCAAGCCTTTGAATACCCTCTAGTCATTCTCAAGAAACAGATGAATGATTTGGGGACTTACTGATAAGAGCATCATCAAACAATCCATGAGGAAATAACAATTAACAGAACTAACAGTTCGGTAGTTGCCCAGTAACAAGATTTCTTTAAGGCATTGGCCAGGAATAGCAAATTTCATAGAATCATAGAATTGTTAGGGTTGGAAGGGCCCTCAAGGATCATCTAGTTCCAACCTCACTGCCATGGGCAGGGATGCCTCACACTTGAACAAGTTGCCCAGAGCCACATCCAGCCTGGCCTTAAAAAGCTCCAGGGATGAGGTATCTACCACCTCCCTGGGCAACCGGTTCCAGCATCTCACCACCCCCATGGTGAAGAACTTCTTCCTAATATCCAACCTGAATCTACCCATTTCTATATTTTTTTCCATCCCCCCTAGTCCTATCACTACCTGACACCCCAAAAAGTCCCTCAGGCATAGATTGCAAGCATTTAAACCAAATACAGGTGAAAAGAGCTGCTTGCATCCTAGGAATGAATAAGGACCTCCTTGAATTTACATGTATCACAATAACATAGTTTGTAGATCTTTAAAACAGAAAACAAAGTCTTTTCTTACTTTAGAAAATTTTGATAAAATTGAGTGGACAAAGACATATTGTACATCTCTAATATAAATGTGTTTTCATCTAGGATGATTTTGGTCTATAATATCACACAGTCCTATAATATGGTCCTTCCTTGGACAACCAAACCCTTCACCCTTCTGAGGTAGTCTCTGTGATGTACACATTGGGAAACTGAGGTAGAGACATGAGTACCTGCATAGAATTTACATCTCCTGAGTGCTAGCCCTCTGGTTTTAAAATGGGAGGGAAAGAAGATTTCCAGCAGAAACATGTCACTTTGACTGCTTACCTAACCTAGGTGATGTTATTGTATTAACATTAATTTTCTCATTGCATGGATGGAGATGACAAGGTCTGTATGCTGCAGGCTTTTCTGAGGAAAAGCATTCATTTCCATGCCTTCCCGTGATCTTGTGCATGCACTGGATGACCCGGGACTGCATCCCTTTGCCACAGGTGACGGAGCACTGGAACACACAGAAGACACACATTCACTGGAAAGCTATTTTTGTCTGTAAACATGAAGATCAAATCCTAGTCCAGGTGAAGTCAGTGGCTGCTCCTTCAGTTGTCTGCATTCCAAGATGTCTGCTTTTCATTCTGTTAGCTAAATGAAAATAAATTTTAAAAAGCACAAATACACTGGCAATATTTCTTGAAGGACTGCTTCCAGCGTCTTGTTGCTGGCAGGGTCAATTTTGTTGATCCTGGGATAGAACTAAAATACATCAATGGTCCTGAAGGGAGCAGGGGCTGTTCTCCTGCATCTGTGTCACATTTTACTCTTATTAGAGGTGAAAGTAATGTAAAAAAGAGAAAATGCTCACAAACACTGACAGAGAGAAGTCATTTTTAATTAAGCCAATGTGCACAAAAGTGCAAAAGTGCTCTTCCTACTGAGCAGAGTGTATGCCTCCTGTCTGTGCAAGTTTACATGTGTGTCCCACAAATGAAACACAAGACCAGACAACCTGCCCCTGGTCTTTAATCAGACTTTAATCAGCTTGTTGCCACAAAGAATGAGATGACAAAATAAAAGAGCCAGGCACGGCAATGACTAACGTTCTACTTCTATCACTGAAATACACTGGAATGAAAACTTAGGTAATGCTGGATGAATGCATACAAAACCTATACCAAATCAACAAAATACACACCTTCCCATTTACTGTCTTTTTGTAAACAAAGTCTCATAGGGCTTGAATTACTTTTGTGTACATTGACATATGTTCTATAGCGTTAGCTATAATTAAGAAAGAAATTGTGATTTGCTCCTACCTGCTAATGACTTTCACTCAAGTTCCCACAGATTTAATTAAGTTTAGAGCAATTTTCTACAAAGGACATTTACAAATATTAGTAAGTTTCTTGCAATGAATGATAAGAGCACGGGTAAGGTTGAAAATTGCCCCTACAATCCACATAATCCTGAAAATATTTTTATTCTACAAAATTTAAATTACATAAATATTCAGTATACTTTTCTTCAAGAGGCTTCAAGCAGCAGAAAAAATATTGACATGAGTAAGCCAAGCAGAGGGTGCTATAACAAAAAAGGTTTCCCAAACACCCTCCCTCAAGATGGAGCTGGAGAAGTACACTTTTTTGCAAAGAAAGAAAAAAAAAATTAGTGTGGGAAACACTATAGGATTTCTATCCTTCAGTCTTGTTTTCTGTATGCTTTTGAGTGACATTTTTAACACTGCTACTTGCAGGAAAGATTTACACATGTCATGTAGAAAATAGAGGGCTTACACATGAGGAGAAGTGAGACTCATGTCTTTTGGCCTCAAGAAACATCAAGAAAAGGTGTTTTCACAAGAGACTGAACAAGGGCCAAAGCACACTTCAGCATGTAATGACATGGAATCAAACACTGGCATTCTGTAACAGCAGCAAGTGGACTTTGATTTTGTTCATAGCAATGTGTATCAGGAATAACTACATGAAATCAATAAAGAACTATAATTTATTGCACGGTTAATCAGATATGCTTTCTTGCAAAGATATTGGAGTATGAATACGTAATTTTCTATTCGGATAACAACCACAACTTCATATGTGATCAAATGTTTCTTACAGAATGGAATGTAGCTAGTATTGAAGTCTTTTTAAGGTAGCAGTCTGCCACCACATACTGCTTTTAAACTGCATAAGTAATATCCTGTGATCCTGTGAATTCTCTGCTTTTTCCCTGTGCTGCTGACTTCCTGTAAGGGCCAACATCATGTACATGGTAAACATGTATAATCACATATTCCAATTTAATTACCACTAAGTAGCCAGATCATTGATTTTACTCTTGCCAAAATTCCAAGCTACTTCTTGGATTTGTCTCTCCGTAAGTTTAGAGATGTCTTTCACTGGCATATTTTAATGGAACAGCAAGTGAGAGAATGGAATAGGAAAATTATAAAAACAAATAAAACAACAAAGCCAACAACACAAAAAACTCCAAATACCATGAATGAAGGAAAGATGGAGGTAATATAATACGATAAAAGTAATGAGATAAGGTAATCATTAAAGATTAACAATGATCTTAAGGTAGAGTTATTTTGTATGGAGTATTGTATTTTCTTCTTTTCAGTAAAACACTTGAACTTATTAATCAAAGTTAGAGTATGTGCAAGCGTGTAGTATGCATGTATCTTCTTCTATCAGCTACAGAGGAGGAGAACAGGACAGATAGGTGGATTTGGTACATAAAATGCCCTAAAACTAATGCATCTGCCCTTAATCATTGGCTATCCTAAAATGAGTACAAGCTACCTAGCCATCTGAAGTACTAGAGGAGAATGGGATTTGAAAACACTAGACTTCTTCTGACACAGTGGGCTCCAGTAGTTTATCTGCTAATTGATAATGTGTAACAATTCATGTATGCAGGTGCTGTTTTGGGGAGCATTCTGTCAGCGATCACATCTTCTCTACATCAAATGAGCTCTGACTGAAAGCTTCTCATGACTGCAACTGAGACAATATACAACAAGCAGAACTCAAGTGTTTAGGCCCTGAATTTCTATGAAGAATTTGGCAAGATTTTGTCATTACAGTCTTAATTGGTGAATTAACATCCCTTTAATGACGTGAGCTACTACTGGCCTTTGTGAGATATTTCAGAGAGCATTATGGAGTATAACAATATAATTTTCTATCCGAAGATGTATACATCTTGCAAACAATTGATCTTAGTCTTGCATGACCTACTTGTTGACACTCAAACTTTAGAGGAAGAAACCATCCCTAAAGGACAGGAAAATAAAAATGTTTCATGTCACATAGGAAATAAATGGCAAAGACAGAAATAAAGAAGTTTGCCTTCTGTTTTTATTTCTTTTCAGAGAAATGTACTGATTTGTAACCTTCTATTTATTCTTGTTTTACAAAACTGAGAACTTTTATTAAGTCCTGTAAGATGCTCAGGAAAAAAATGTGAAGAGGCAGGGCTACCACACTGATTTGTAATCCAAAATTTTAAAACCCTGTGTTGATTAGATTGCAAGCACAGAGGCTTCTCCAAACCAGTATAGATAGTCCAGTTGTGCTCTTCCCTGTACAGACATCATCAGTGGTATCTGATTTCTACTAACTGGAAGCCAGAAAAAAATTATCTCTTACCATATCTGTATTATCTCATATCCAAATAGTATGAAATCTGGAAATCACATTTCAGGTATGGCATTTAGCAGAGCATTTGCTGGCAACACAGATCATAGAATCATCAATTTGTTTTGGTTGCAAAAAGACCTCTAAGATTGTCAAATCCAATCGCTGACTTAACATCACCATGGACATTAAACCATGTCCCAAAGTGCCATGTCTACATGTTTTTTGAACACCTTCAGGGATGGTGACTCCACCTCCTCCCTAGGCAACCTATTCCGATGCCTGACTACTCTTTACAGTAAAGAAATTTTTCCTAATATCCAATCTAAACCTCCCCTAGCACAATCTGAGGCCATTTCCTATCATCACTTGATACTATGGAGAACAGACCAACACCCACCTTGCTATAAACTCATTTTAGATAGAGAGCAATGAGGTATCCCTTCAGCCTTCTCTTCTCCAGACTAAACATTCCCAGTTCCCTCAGCCACTCCTCAGAAAACTTGTACTCTAGACCTTTCACCATTTTTGTTACCCTTGTCTGGACACACTCCAGCAATCCAATGTCCTTCTTGTAGTGAGGGGCCCAAAAAAAAAGGGTATTTGAGAGGTGGCCTTACCAGTGCTGAGTACAGGGGCATGATTATTTCCCTACTGCTGCTGGCCACGCTATTTCTGATACAGGCCAGATGTTGTTGAAATGATGAACGGATTTCTGTTTGTCTCCATGAAGTGGTCTGAAATTTGAATTTGTGCTGCATACACATCATTCAACTGCTGGTTTGAGTGAGAGCAGTCACTGAATATCGGAGGACACAAAGCATTCATAATATTTTTCTTCTCCATTCTGCAAAGGTATGGACTTCCTCCAATTTCAATAGACTTCAACTTCTTCAGACCAGCTAGAGGCAACTCAAAGGAACAGCTCTGACCCTCATTCTACTACATATACATGTGCAGATACTAGCCAAAGCAATATATCTGTCAAAATGTCTGGTTTTCCATTTTATATGTAAATATATTAATATAAACTTAAATATATAAAATCTACAGAAAGTGTTCATTCCAAACCAATCTATAGTGACTGTAACAATTCAGCATATTTCAGATTAATTTCAACCCACAGCTTTTATTACTACTGAATGAAGAACTACATTTCTTATTCCCAACTCCTTCACCTCTCAAATGTCACTCTTCCACATAATTACTTTAGTGGTGGTTAATTACATTTTACTTCTGATTATTCAGATGACCTATGCTTTAAGGGCATGTAGCTGAATAGCAATAAATTCTCATAGGACAACTGTGTTTGTAGGTTTAGACTAAGTGTTCTATTATGCAGCCAGAGATTTTTTTTTTATGTGGCTGTTAATCTGTACATTTTGGACACCGTCCTAAAGGTACTGTAAAATTGTTCATGCAGCAAGACATGTAAAACATTCCTGTTAAAGATTACCAAAAAATCTCCTGGATAAATATAGGTAACAGCTATTTAAAAAAAAGAAAAAGTTTTTCTTGTATTCAAATAAAATCTACCCTGTTTGAATTTTGTCCTACTTTTGAACTTCTTTTAGACATAATTTTAAGAACAGAAACCTAGGCGTTAAATATAACAATCCTTTCACTTGGCGTGAACAGTCTTTACCCAAAGTTCCTTCTTTCTGTTCCCTGCCAAAGATATACATTCTGGAGAGAATACATATTCCCATGGCCAACAACTGAGAAAGGTGCTGTAATAGGTTAGCTGCTTCCAGCTGGCCTTCATAAGAAGTAGGAATTCCTAAATTAAGGGAAAAATTGTCACTGGCAGACAGTAATAGTCAAAGTGCATCTTTCTGCCAAGACAACAGTCAGTCACTGCAGAGGCTGACAGAATCCACAATGAAAAACCAATCTGTGACAATATTAGCAGCACCAACTTGGACAATTTATTTTCATGAATAAAGGGATTGTTCAGTAAAAATGTTCTTACAAGTCTAAGCAGCATTCAAAGCAGAGAGCAGTGTGCTCATAAGGAAACTCAGTGATGAGTTCCACTGGAAATTATTAGTAGAGCATTCCTAATCATTTATGTATAGGTTCCTCAGTTCCAGCAGTTAAGCGGTTTCAACATTTTCATAAGGTGGGCGTGAAACAAGGACAGCAAATACTCAGATTCAGCAACATCAAATTCACATTTGCTGACATGCTTGCAATCTTTCCACGTATCTTGTATTTTTATGAAGTTTGGTTTTGAAGGCAAGTAGTAGGTAAAGTGGTGTGTTTGTTTTCAACAAAGACTTTATACTGAGTTCAGTAATATTCTGAAAGGTTACCCAAATAAAGGAAATAATCTGCAGTTTATATAAGCACTTAAAAAAATATTATAGGAGTTTGTGAATATTGTAACGAATACAAAAAGGAGGAACTAATGGATCAAAACTTAAGATGGAGTCTGAGTTCTCCCCTGCATAATTTCTGGGAAGATTTTTCTGCTTCTCTCATTTCTGACACACCCAACACCTCAGTATGTGAATGCCAAATTTAAAATTCAGCACTTGTGCTAAATTTAGCTGAAAATAATCTGGTGTTGGTCTCTCCTAAGTTTAGCAATTTTGAGTTGTCCTTATTTATTTTATTTTTCTATTCATTTTCCCTCTCTGGTTTTTCTTTATGAGACCTGTTTCTTGAGTAAGAGTTAGCACTGTGTAACTGTTGCAAAGAGGGAAGATTTTTAAAGATGAGCTTTAGCACACCTTTGATAAGTTAGGCTAAGGATGGTGTTCCAATGGAGGAAATCCGCCTCGCCTCATCTCAAGAAGATGGACCTTTCCTTTAGCTTTCATTTTATTAAAAAAAAAAAAACCCAACCCAAAACAAAACAAAAAACACCAAAAAGCAACAAACAAACAAAACCAAAACCAAACTTGTTAGCTTTCCATGCAGAACAATTCAGTTCTTTCGTAGACAATGCAAAACTACCTTTGGTAACCAGACAAGAAGCAACTGAAGTCTACAAGCAAAATTGGTGGAGAGAAATTGCATAGAATTTTGTCTAATATGATTAATAGTGAAACAACAAACCCCATTTTTTTCCTAGGACAGCATATAAAACTCTGTTACTTAGGATATCATTACCCATTTATTATGAATCAATAATGGTGTTTGATAGGCAGGTTCCGTTCCCCAGTGTCATTCTTGGGAAAACTAATGAAACAGTCACACACTTCTTGTTTTAAAAACCTTGACAATCCCAACAAAACCAGCTTGTTTTGTTAAGATAGTTACAACAATTAGTTCATTTAGGAAGCTTGCTTGAAGAATGTCTGGTGGAACAAGAATCTGATGTAAGGCTGATGCTGAAATATACTTCCTACCAGACTGTGCAAGGAACAGGTAGAAGACCCTTGAACTGAATTTCTTGCAGGACTAAAGAGTTTTCTAGTGTGGAATACACTACAGATTTGGTTCCTCCTGGACCCAGAAAAAGCGAAGAAGGGAAGGGAATTTTTTTTTTTCTGCTGTCTTCTCCCACCAGCTTTATACTGACTTAGAAGTGTTTGTCGTGGAGATTTTTCTTTCCTCCACAAACAGAAATGTTATTATGATTGTATTATTTTCCAAATAATACTAGGACTAAGGTTCCCAAAAACTTTTAAGTGAAGACTAAACTTCAGCATTAAGCTGAAAAAACTTCCTGGAGTCTTGATCCATAAGCCCATGACTGTGTTACAGCCTCTAATTCCCCGCCTTCCTCCCTTCTCTCCCCCCTCCCCCCAAATCAAGGAAGATATGAGCACTTTTTCTCTCATGGACAAAAACTGCAACACCACAGTAGGTACAGAGATATATCTCTTTTTCTTAGGTCCCCAATAAAATGTGTATCTCTGCTTAAGCTTAAATGTGATATGCTCTTTAAATTGACCAAAGACTGTTACAATTTGTAGATATATAGGACAATCATAAAATTATTTCCAGCTCTGTAAACTGTATTTCTCCTTCAAATTTTCTAAAAGTAATACCAATAAAAAGCTGAAACTAAATATTCAGCTTAGTTTTCTTGCTAAAATAGATGTGTGGTAGTTCTGATATTCTGAGTTGAAGGTGCCAGGCACACGAGCAGCTCCAGTCAGCAGCATTTTCAAAGAACTATGGCTTGTTTTCAGTGTCCTTATTGACATTTTATTAATTTTAAAGATCCTAAACATTTGCCTAAGGCTGTATGTCAGAAAACAAACAAACAAAAAAAACAACCAACAAACAACAACCCAAAGGACACAATTATTTTTAGACCTGTGTGATAAAACTGGTTGTACAGATGCAACTTATAACTCTCTGATAGGATTCACATGTAGAGGATTAGACTCACTGTTATACTGTCAACACTTTGTAAAATGACCTTTATATAGCATCCTGTATATATTATTGTCATTAGTGCTAACTGATCAATAAGACATTACTATATGTCACACTTTCATATCTGAGATATACCTGCATAGTGTTTTGGCAGAAGATGACTTACCATTGATTTCAACTACCAAGCACAGATGACCTCATAATCACCTTTAATCTTTCCAATGAAATGAATCAGGAGTATATAATTTTGGGGTGATGAAAATGAATGCTTAAAAAAAATTATTGCCTTTAATTATATAATGTGATGTTAGCATCTGTCCTAATGCTGGCCCTGCTGCTTTGTATTAAACCTTTCAAGGAAATGCACAGCTCATCAGCACAAAAATGTAATTAAAGGATTACAGCATTTCTAATGAAAATTCCATTTAGGACATAAAGAAAATGTCATAGAAGGGAGGAAAAAACCCAACCTCCAAGAACCACATTTCTCTTATAAATTTCTACTATTTTATCTATTTATTTTTTCTGAAATAAATATATGTCAAAAAGCTAGTTTGTGCCATATAAAATTAATTATCTTTAAATAGCATCATGCTATGTAGCATTCTCGTTTGTCTAGTCTCTAGTCATGTGGTAAATAAGTGAAAGAGCTCATCTCTTATGTCCATTCACTGTATCTACTGAATTTTAGATGATGAAGATCTGAAGTGGTAGTAGGTAATAGCTAAATGAGTATGAAAGATATTAAACAAAAACAATAAAGAAAGAGAGTTTTTAAGGGAAACTGAACCTAAGGAATTTTATTTTTAGCTGAAACAGAATAGAATAGAATAGACCAGGTTGGAAGAGACCTTCAAGATCATCGCATCCAACCTATCATCCAACCCACCTAGTCAACTAAAACATGCAACCAAGCATCCTATCACATCTCCTCCTGAACACCTCCGATGATGGTGACTCCACCACCTCCCTGGGCAGCCCATTCCAATGGGCAATCACTCTCTCTGTGTAGAACTTCTTCCTAACCTCCAGCCTGAACCTCCCCTGGTGCAGCCTGAGACTGTGTCCTCTTGTTCTGGTGCTGGTTGCCTGGGAGAAGAGACCAACCTCCACCTGTCTACAACCTCCCTTCAGGTAGCTGTAGAGAGCAATAAGATCACCCCTGAGTCTCCTCCTCTCCAGGGTAAGCAACCCCAGCTCCCTCAGTCTCTCCTCATAGGGCTTGTGCTGCAAACCCCTCACCAACTTTGTTACCCTTCTCTGGACATGTTCCAGCAACTCAACATCTTTCTTAAACTGAGGGGCCCAGAACTGGACACAGTACTCAAGGTGTGCCCTGACCAGTGCAGTGTACAGAGGCAGAATGCCCTCCCTGCTCCTGCTGGCCATGCTGTTCCTGATGCAGACCAGGATGCCATTGGCCCTCCTGGCCACCTGGGCACACTGCAGGCTCATGTTCAGTGTACCATTGACCAGTACCCCCAAGTCCCTCTCTGCCTGGCCACTCTCCAGCCACTCTGACCCCAGCCTGTAGCACTGCATGGGGTTGTTGTGGCTAATGTGCAGAACCCGGCACTTGGATGTGTTAAATCTCATGCCATTGGATTCTGCCCATTTGCCCAGCCTGTCGAGGTCCCTCTGCAAAGCCCCTCTACTCTCCAACAGATCAACACCTGCCCCCAAATTCTTTATCCTGGAGATAAGCAGACTGTGAGGGGCAAGAGGATGGGGGCTGACTCTTCTCAGTGGTGCCCAGTACCAGGACAAGGGGCAATGGGCACAAACTGGAACCAGGGATGCTGGAGCTGGATGCTGGAGCCCTGGATCAGGCTGCCCATCCAACCATCCATACCATCATCCAACATATGGGTCATTATTTTTGAAATAAAAACCTTGAATGAGAAACAGAAAAAAATTAAGGAGAAAAATAACTTACAACTACCAATAAAACTTTCACCAGTTACTTTTTAAAATGTCTAGATACATTCTTCATTAGAATAAAGTGGACTTCCAGAAAATTACTCTTAAGTGCTTTATTAGTAGGAAACCATACTGAAGTTAAAAAATGTCACTATACATAATGAGGACACTCAAAAGCATGACTCTTCTGAGGGTGCCCAGGAGACAATGCTGACCTGAACTGTTGTGATGCTGTGAGAAAACTTAGCAAGAAACTAACATTACTTTTGGATGAACCCTGTTTTATATCAACAATATTTGGAGTATTTGTGCTGTGACAGGATGAGATAACTATGGATATTGAGCACAAATCTATGAACAGCATCCTGAAACTGCACAGATAAAGTATGCATTTCTTACACTGCTTTTGAGTATGTAATATTGCCTGTAATTCTTTAAAACTGGTACATCAAGAATATTAAGTGGCTATTCTATTTCTGTCTTGCCAGTCAGAAATAACAGACTTTGAATTGAAATACTTATTTAAAATTAAATTTTCAATAATTAGTTATTAATTACATTTTAAAATATTTTCATCTTGTAAGTAGTTACAAGCTAATAGTAAAGAGTGAAAAGTGGGACTTGCACAGATTACAACAAAATAACAGAAAGCACCCAGGCAGCAATAAATACCTTTGTGACAAAATATTATCACAAGAATGAAACAGCATTATCTACATTAACTGCATGAAAGATAGGATAAAAAATTACACGGAATAAAGTTTTCCAACACATCAAAATGAATTAGACCCCACAGAAGCAGAAAGATTACACAAATTCTAACAGGACCCAAATGAACTAGCTAAATGAATTACATGTTGGCAGTTTACACAATCAAAGACACTATGGAAATAATTTTGGGGTTTTAAGAGCTGTGAGAAGCACCAGGCAAAGTAATGCCTACCGGACTGAGTCTCAGCATTGGACTATGAAATTCAATTCTCATGCACACATTGACAACTTTGGAATAACTTGTCAGCTATCAGAGGAAAAAGAATCTAGGCATTATAATGAACAGACCAGTGACATTGTGTCAAATTTGTATCACTATGCAAAAAGCATAGCAAGAACATAAAACAGGAATCACAGAAATGAGTATGCAGCAAAAGCCTACTCTGACAAGACAATAAAGTAGGAAGTTCGAATCTCAAGGAGTTGGTGTTCCCCAGACCGTGGGACCAGCTATGAAAATTCATATGAGTTTTCCAGTTTGTATACTGATACAGTCTTACAATGCAGGCTCAGGTATGTGGTCAGTTATTTTAAGAAGCCTGGAGATCCAGAATGGGCTGTACACGCTCAACATATTCATTGCAGTAAAGTGAAATTTTGAGAACATGAAACAGAAGTTGCTTCTTTGTTTTTTCTTGTCCCCTCCTTTGCTGTCAAATAGAACTTCTAATTCCATTAGTTCCTATTTTACTTACTTATTAATGATATTATGTGATGGTATTTTTTGAATAGAGAATCAGCACAGCTCCTGGGACACTGAAATTCTGACGGCCTGTGTAGTCCCAGTGAAATAGAAGTCTGTATGCAATTTTGTTGCAAATTATCTTTCTAGACTGAGTCTGATTGAACAAGAGTTAGTGTCAGCACAAGGACATTGATGGGATGGTTAATGTTACTTCTCCTGCTTATTCTGAAGGATACTCTGGGATATGGATGCTGCTAATTCAGTTAGAAAGTTGAAAGTGCAATGGTTACATAGCAGAGTGAAGATTTTAATGGTAAAGGGTCATTTACCTACTTGCTGAATTATGCATTAGCCTTCCAGAAGACTCATAGTTCAAAGATCCCAGTTGCCCTCAAGAAACACTGGTAGGCATTTTTGCGAGACACATAGTGAAGCAGTGAATATAGGACATTGCTGCTATTCAGCAATTCCCATGAACTGATGAACTCATGAGTGCTACTTTTTTCTTTCTCAGACAGGCAACAACAACGGCTGTGTAAGTGAATCTCCTTTCCCCATACCATTCTTACATGTGGCACCATTTACAGATAATGCAATTCAAGAGATAACGCAGTATCTACCCTTATTTATTTTTCAATTTCAGTCGGGTATTCCCACAAACTTTTCTTACCCTGACGAGGCTTGTAGCAGAAAACTAGCAAAGACCTAAGTTTGATAGAGATACCAGTATTTCCCATTTATGTGTTATTTTGTGTGCAAAATGGGTTGTATCTATTTCTAGAGTAATTTTCAGTCTTAGTAGCACTTTTGCCTGTTATGAAGGGTGGACTTGTTTTGTTTTTTCTAGAAACTAACACAACATTAGATTTATTCCATGCAAATGGAATCTACATGGATCTATAAAAAACCCTTAATCTGAAAAATTTGATGTTAATATTACAGGATTGATTAGAAATGTACAAAACCCCTCCCCATTCTCATTTCATTATATTGACATTTTCATATGATTTGCTCATACTTCATTTCTGAAACAAAGACATGTCTTGTTTTCTGGAAACTTAATTGTATAATTAAGTCAATATAAAAAGTACTAACATGAGCCCAATATTATTTTGAATTCTGTTATATCACAAAAGTTGCATAATTTCTTTGTCCATATTTTGACACATGGCCAGCACTGTTCCATTCCTGGAATCTAAAAAAAGCTATCAGTTTTTCTTGGGGAAGAATAAAACCAAGGCTAGTTTCATTGTCAGCAAAAATGTAACATTAGCAATTTTCTATGGGTTTTAACTGAAGGAGGCTAAATCAGTCGAATCTACTTGCTATGGAAATGTAAGGGTTGTTTAAATATTTAAGCACACCATTCAAAGGCTGGATCCCATGCTATTGAATAGTTGGGGCAAAAATATTTTCCTCTCTCCATTTCCACATGTTCTTCATGTTCCTTTATTGTGACAGAGGAGAAGCAGTCCTCACTACTGACAGCTGCTTTTTATACCACTCAATACAGGTATCTCTCTGTGACTTGTTGGGTTCACTCTGTCTCCCTTCCCCCTCAATATACACAAACTTTCTAGAGGATACTGCCGGTACTGTCTTAAATAAGTAATTTGGAATAGCCCATGAACTCTGGGACTCATTAGTGTAAAAACCAACTGATTAAGATGTCCTTTCAGACTCACTAAGAAAAAAATAGAAAGAAAAAATAAGCTGTGTTTGTTCCCCATTTTCACTTCTTCAGGCTGTGGACAAAGTGAACTCCATCCCAACTGCTGGGACCATTATTCTAGATGTCATATTTGACTCCTCAGCATTTCTGATCTAACACACAGATACTATTTAAAAATGCCCCTGCTTCTTCTTGCTGCTTCTTTGGTTTCTATAGAATACATCCTCTTTCCAGCTTCCATACTGTGTCTGTTTAGAACTTAAATAGTATTATTTTCTTTGGCATACTTTATATTTCTTCATCTTACAAATAGCTGGTCCTAAGTTCTATTCTCTTGCCCAGTGTTTGATCCTATCATCCTGTGCTGAATGTCTCCAAAATGTCTTCTGGTCTAATATATCGAACTTAAGCTTTTAATTGTAATTTTCATACCCACTCTTTAAATTATTTTCTCTTCCAAAATGCATCCTGCCTCTCATGCTTCATTTATTCTACCACTGTTCTGAAGATTCTGGAAAAATAGAAAAAAAACCAACAAAAATCCCAAGCCCAAACAACTATACACACCCTCCTACATAAAGCACCCTAAACCTGTACTTTGAGCATTCTGTGCTTTTGAAACTCAAGCAGTTTTTGGTGAATGACTCCTACAATGATGTGAAATTCTCTAGTAAACCAGGTATAGCTGCAAACATGCAGTTCATGTGCATTTTATTTTGCCCATCCTCTGCCTACTTGATTATGCTTAGATGATTAGTTCCTCAGAGCCCTTCTGCAGCATTGAAATGGGTGGCAATGGGGAGTTTAGTGAAGGGTGCTGCTGCTAATAAGACTGAACTACACCTCACCCTAGCTTGTGTTTTAGTAGCTGTGAGCTTTTCTCATCTGAAGGTAACTTTTATGTTGTTAATTTCAGTATTTTAAGAACAGCATTCACTGGGAAAAGACAATATAACCAGTAATTCCTAGGTGCCAGAAGCTCCCAAAGGTTTGAGCCTTTATTCCTTACTTTGTCATTGTACTAATTTTCTTCACAAGGGCAGGCAAAGAACCCAGCTGATGCTAAGAACGGCAGTGTTAATGGTACTGCTCCACCTTGTTGACTTGAGACCCTCTATGGTTTAAGCATGCATACAGGCAGGGCTGTGCAGCATACTTTCAGATCAAGTTAGAATTTTAGAATGACTGACGTGTTTACTGACCTATTGGAGCTTGAAATTCTAGCAAAATTTTCTTTGATCATGTTAGAATAGAATAGAATAGAATAAACCATGTTGGAAGAGACCTGCAAGATCATCGTGTCCAACGTATCATCCAACACCACCTAATCAAGTAAACCATGCTACCAAGCATCCTGTCAAGCCTCGTCCTGAACACCCCCAGCGACAGCGACCCCACCACCTCCTCGGGCAGCCCATTCCAATGGGCAATCACTCTCTCTGTGTAAAACTTCCTCCTTATCTCCAGCCTAAACTTCCCCTGGCACAGCCTGAGACTGTGTCCTCTTGTTCTGGTCCTGGTTGCCTGGGAGAAGAGACCAACCTCTGCCTGACTACAACCTGCCCCTGCCTGACTACAATGTTATTATTTTAAAACACTGAGCAGGAGAATGATTTGATCTTTATGTGACTGTACCTTTAAAAAAAATAAATACTACAGAACTACTATGATTACTAATAATGTTATCTTTTCAGTAATAGTGTAATCTAAGCTTTGTTTAAAATGATGTCTTAGGAGTTCAAGGGGAGCATCAAAGGCAGTCGAAGAATCACATTAAGCATCTTGTTTCAATGTGTGAGAAGCATCATTTAAAATTTCCAAGTCTTAGCATTAGGTTAAGGGAACTTGGCTCTGCTCAAAGGAACAGCCTTCTGTCAATACTGAGAACAAGAGTAAAAACTAAACAAAGAAGGCTATGCTGAATGTCTGAGTTAGAACAAAGAGCAGAGATTAACATTTATCTGAGCTTTCCATTTGTTTCCCCCATCACAGACAGTATGTATGCCATGACTTCATGTTGCTATGGACTCTAGCAATGGAACAGAATAGTAACAGGGAGTAAAAAAAGGAAATCCAAGTATATTTTAATTGAACTCATGTCTCTACAGAGAAATTATTTTTGGTATAAATCTTGGAAAATCTCAGCTGTGCAAGTCACAGTCAGGCTGTATGTTAACTACTCAAAAGTTTTTGTCAGTTTCATGTGAAATATTTCCTCATCTCCTAGTTTTGAAGTTTAAAGTACAATTTAAGTGACAGTGTTGTAGCTTTGGCTGTAGAAGGAAAGCAGAACATACAAAATGTCAGTAAAATTTAAACAGGAAGAAGTAAGTTCTTTTACTTTCATCTATGACATGGATGTTTGTGAAAAATACTGAATTGGAGAATAACCTCTTTTTTTCTCCACAGTGCACAGTGTAACTGTCTGAGCATCATCACATGGCCTCAGCAACCCCAATTTCAATGACAGCTTCAACTAAGAAAGCAGATGGTCATTCCTCTATAGTCTGCTCCCTGCTGTGCTTAGTGCTGAAAGACGCACTTACCATGGTTCTGTGATATGGAAATGCAAGTACTAAACTTTATTGCCAAACATATGTTCTTGAAAAAGTAACCCTGCTACTGAAGGCTAGTGGTTTCTGTTGTTTTTAAAAAATAACATTTACACTATGTTGTGCAAGGGGGCTATCTTCCACTTTTTGTAAGGCTGTTCCAAAATATTTCCCAATACTTTAAATGATCACCACTTCAAAACCCCCCCAACATTTGACACTATGCTTTATTATTTAAATGTGGAAAAAAAATAAAGAATATGGAATAAATAGTAATGAGACAGTGATAAATTGTACCCCATAATCATAAGATGGAAGCTCCCAAGCAGAACACTAGTTGCCCACAGAGTACTTGCTGCTCATTCTTGGAAGGCTGGCTAGTCATATACTGCTGGCTTTAGTCATTGTTTCCAGCTGTTACATCACACAAAAGACAACTGAAAACACATTAAATGCTTCTCCATACAAGCAAGTTAAAAAGTGCTGCAATAATGTAAGGGACTGAAAGTAGAAGTGTTATGTGCAGAGAAGTAAGGGGAAAAAAATTAAAGGAAGATTACAGTCTCTGCTAAAGTGTGGTCTCTGATATGGCAAGAGAAAACCTTGACAAGGCTGAGTTTCAGTATTTCAGCATGTCAGCATGTTTTGGGGATACAAAACTACGAGGGTTTCAAGATCCCAGGCCCATAACAGTCAATCACCAATCTAACTAGTATCTTCTGCTACCACTTGGCTTATGCAAAACCAAAACATAAATGCCAAGAAATAATGTAATGACAGCTATGCCATGTGCTCAGAACAGACAGTATGAGAGGATTCCTAAATATGTGATATGTGTGGAAATTTCAAAGGCTGCTCGCACTTCCTTATAAGGTAGGAGGGTGAAACCTATTGCAAACCAAAGTAAAATGTGCAAACACAAATTAATGAAATGTGCAAACTGTGAGGTTAGAGTGAAGTACAGTTTCAGGAGCTGTTTGCCTGTCTACTGACAATGGTAAATTTATATCACATTTGCATGATATTGAAGATTCATCTCACTTTCTTCACATTTCTGATGGTTATTTACACTATGGTCTGTCTCAGTGTGGATGTTTAAGGTTATTTTTTGTAGTCATGTTGTTCCCTCAGCTGGGAGACTACTACCCTTTTGATAAAAGCAATTCTTTCAAAAGCTTGCAAAATGTTTTATGCTATTATGGACGATGACTCACCTTAGACCAGTCTCCCATTCTCCAGATGTAGCATTTGGAATAGTCCTCACAGTCCTCTGCTTCTTTGGGTCTTGTGGACAAAATACATTTCTTGCGGGGATTGGTGCACCTCACAGTCCGATGACGTACTCCCTTACCACACTTTACAGAGCACTGTTGGAAAACAGGAGGTTTTTTCTGGTTTCTATAAAAGTCATAGTTACCCCATTTTATCCTCTTCTATTGACCTCAACCAGGCTGACATGAATATTTCAAGTCTTCAGTGATTTCCTGACTTCCAATCTACAACTGCATAGACACTGAATTTGTTAAAACTAAGAAATGAACAGAAATTTCTTATATGGCAGAATGATTGATGTATTTTTAGCTAGAAATATAAAAATAGATAAAAAATTATTTGATTATGGAAAAGGTAAGTTTTTGGAAAAGAAAACGTGAAAAAATTTGGATGCAGTGAATGTGAAATGTTCTACTGAAAACATTAGAATATCTTTGTTCTATGAATGAAAGGAAACAGAGTGAAAGAAAATCTAAATAATGTTCATGAGATACAAAGCAACTTCAGAAAAACTCTACTAGTGTCTAATAGACTTTTTGTGGGAGCGAAATAAGTTACAATAGAAAAAATACTCAAAAACTATGCAAGAATCTAAACTGAATTTGAAAATTTGAAGTCACTGCTCTTACAGCATGTGAAAACTCTTCCAGTTGCATGAAAGGTTGTAATCTATGGGGTTTTTCCATCGTTACCACTTAGACTGCCAAAAATTATGCCATTTCCTTCTCAAAACATTATCACTGCTTTTGATCATCCCACTGCTTGCAGATCAAAACTCTCCTTTGCCAAGCTTTTTATAACTTCAGGAAGCAGCAATGGCTAGCTTCCAATATGATGGTGATAGTAGGAATGGCAATGGGAAACACCTCACTCTTCAGAATATATTTATTGCTTCCAACAAAAACATACTTACTTATTTCTCATCTCTCAAGTAAGGTAAAACAACTGAGCAATCTGAGTTTCTTTCTCACATTCCTGTAAATGAATACCATTCCTCTCCCAATCAGTCCTTGCATTATAAACCCTATATGTTCCAAACTCCTGCTCTTTACTTCTCTTATCTTTACCTTGGCATCTGCTTTTCATCTCTGAAAACATTCCCTATGTCTTAGTTCTTTCTTCCTTGGGGATTAAGGGGTGCTGCTGAGCAGACAAACCCACATAAGGGACTGCATCGATGTTCAGAAGCTGCGACTTGTATTTTGAACCCAGAGTAAAGGGACCTGTAGCACAGCTTCTGGCAATAAGAATAGCATTTGGTCTTCAAATGGAGACAGAAGCTTCAAATAACCCTTTTGGCTTGCCCAGGCAGCAGTAATAACAACACCCTTCTTCCTTCACACAGTTACTTTCAGTAGTGTAATAGCTTAGAGAAGTCAAATGGGCATGCACATTAAAAGACCTTAAAGTAATAAAGCTTTTTGAATAGCCTTTGTGTTCTACAGCAATGCTTCAGAATGCAACATATGCAAATTTGTGTTATTTACAAGCCCTTCTGACTGCTGCTTGTTCTTGGAAAAAGAAGTGAGAAGATGGAAAAAGGAATATCCTTTACAGCAGCTCTCCTCATAGCCTCTCTCAAGCAGAATGGCAGCAACCATCTGTTGATCAACATTCCTTGCTACAAAAGTATGTCAGAGATGTTCCTACTCTGAACCCAAGGTCTGGTAGTTGGTAAGTGCTAGCCTTAATTCCATTTACCCCTTGTTACCCACTTATTACTAGAGTCAGGACATACTTGATTATACGTGCCTGAAAAACGTGACTGTTCCAGGACATTAACTAGGTAAAAAGTAGTAGTTCTACACAGCTGATTTCCCTAGTCCCTGATCCCTTTGCCAAATCATTGCATGATGATCGTGAAAATCATTAGTCTGAGCTGTGCCACTTGCTGCTGAAAAAAATCCTATTCCTAGAAAATACTGAGGCATTAACTAAGCACTATGGGCTATTTGTATAAAAAATGAAGCACCTCAGACCAGACTCCTGCTTCCCACACAGTCATGCAGTCCTGGCCTTCACAGCGTTGTGCTGAAGTGGGCTTTGGTCCAAGGCAATCCCTCTCCCTAGCTCTGATCAGGGTCCCATTTCTGAGCTGCTGTGTGCAGGCTACTTGTCTGTTCTGGGTCCCTTTTCCACATGTCCTTGAACATGGAGTCCACTCAGTCATCATCCATCTGCAAAGAGATACAGGCAATGCAGTAACACAAAATCAGGAAGGGAAAAACACTATTTTATCATCTTACTCTCTTACTTATCAGTACCCAAGACATACTGGCATATTTTCTGTCTCCTTTTAACTTCACTTTGTTAAAGGACTATTTATTCATCTAACATATGAAACAAAGTGTAATGTTCATATAATTTCATTTCCCAGCCCATTGCCCCTAAGTTTTCAGAGTACTCATAATAATCCCAATTAAGATCCAAAATGCACATCCATTTTAAAGATGACAGATCACTGATTGGCCTATTGGTCTCTCTGTCAAGAGCATACCATGCATGTGAAATCCAGCATTCCTTGAAAGTTTAGTTGCAAGATAGAATCACTCCTGTGTGAGAGGCCCATTAGTCAGGAGCAAGTATGAAAGCAAGTATGAAAGCCTAACTCAGGTAGTGTGGTTTAAACCACAGGGAAAAGAAGACTGATGCATGTAGGCAGAACCCACCTACCTGGAGAACAATCATTCTATAATGTAATTTTTCTGAAAATGTTCTGGAGCTTCAGAATGTGGCCACATGCCCTTAAAGATCAAACATCACCACTGCTGATGTGGTGCAGAATGGTAGTACAGAAGTGCAACCCAGGAGACATAGACAGCAAGGGGCATTTTGTAGGAAATTGCTATTCAACCTTCTGTCATGCATTAATTGTAAGAAAATAAAACATTTAACAGAGCTTTTTTATTATCAGTACAGACACTTGGTTTACAAACCACAGCCTGTCAAAATAATGCAGTACAGTTTAAGATACTTCTTCAAGTGCCATCAACAAGCAACTAGTTATGCTAATGAACTTTCTGTTGAAAGCAAAAATAGTTGTTTTGTAAAAATCGTTAATACTGTATTGAAAACTGGCTATATGTTAAGGGTTAAGTATCCGTCTACATTTCTTAGCACAGCATCTCTGAGTGGCAATTAGCAACATTTAAAATGTTTCACTTAATAAGCTGGGGAAAGTACAGAATATTTGTAGTTGACAATGCCTCAGGAAAAGATCAGACTATTCCATTTGTATCTATTAAATGTATAGTGATGCTAATGAAATTATTTTAATATTTGCTCAAGAATGTATATAATGAAATACACATAAACTCTCCAAAGTGTAATGCTCTAGTCTACAGAAGTCCAAACCTTGGTGGTTAGGTCTTACTTAAAATGTACCATACCTTGCATTTTATCAATTTCAGTATTTCATCCTTTCCAAGAAAGCTATGACTTCTGGTTCATTTTGCATACTTTCTTTCTTGCATTTTATTTACTTTGCTGTTTTGTTGTTGTTGTTGTTTTTGTTTTTTTGAAGATACCACCTACTTATCCAGATGACTGCAGTAAACCTAAATGCTTACTCCACAGGGTGGTAGCCAACTATTGTTAGCTGCTCTGCCCTCCCTTTAAAGATGTCAGACTCTTTATCTGAGTCCTCGCAATACCTGGGGACTCCCCCAGTCATAATTCTTATCTGTCATATGGAAAAAGACTGGCAAACTCTGAAATAGGTCACTGTAGCAGCCTGGCCAGCCAGTGCAAGAAGCAAGTTGCTGGCATGACTGCAGGGCTATCAAATGGGGTAGGGTTTGCAGTGCACCATTCTGCAGCTGCCTCCTGGGGTCAAATTCAGAGAATAAAAGCTCCTCCTACTTCTTTCACCATTCCACCCTCACAGTCTAGTTCTGCCTCTTGAGCTACATACAAAAAGTTAAAGGAAAAAGAGAAGTGGCTTTCTACACTGATACAACTTCAAGTGTAGAAAGTCAGATTAAGTAATTTATTTATTCACCACTTAAAAGCTCTCAGAGCTGAAGTCTCGACTGAACAAAACATTGAAATATATCATTAATTAAAAGCACGAGAGTTAATCCATCCATATAGACAGCATTTAAATTTTAACTTCATAGTACACAACAGTCTGTAAGAACACTTTCTGGACAATGTAAGGAGCCACTTTATTGAATAAGAACTGATTTAGGCATGGTGCTTAAGGGCTCTTTTTCATTAAACTCAGGAGAAACAACAGGCAGTGTTTCTATTTTCCCTGTATTTTGCATTATTACCTGTTGGATGTGTGTATTTACTGCAGTCATCTCTTATAGCTCTTATGATTTTTCTATCTAGATGTTACAGTTTAATTTAACCAAATAACTATTACCTGGTCTGGCATGGCTGCTCATTGCACTTGCGGATCTGTGGTTCAGGTTTTGTTAAGTATTTGCACTTCTTGTTGTCCACAAGACTGATATTCTTGTTCATAATCTTTGTGCAAGAGACTGTTGTCTTTCTTTCTCCTAGTAAAAAATAGAGCGGGTATATGGTGAAACTGTGAATATGCAGCTTTGTTAAAAAAAGGAAAGATAAAGGTAAATGTACAGTTTGGCTGACAGAACTGTAAACCCTGTATAAACAGAAAGCCTAGGAGAGAAAAAGTTTGTGGGGAACAATGTGATTTTCTAATGCAGTCTTTGCACACCACTGCTTGACTGATTTCTGCTGCTTTATTCCTGTAATCAGTCATAAGCCAAATCTAAGCTTAGCCTTACTGGAATAACCTTTTTTTTCTCTGTCACTGAGATATCAGTGTTGAGAAAAGCTTGCAGAAGAACACTTAGAAAAGCATGGTTATAAATTAATATATGAAATAAGGAAAGTAACAACAAGTCCTGCTTCCCTGCCTTGCTTGAGCTTAGTAGTTCTCCGTGGTTTAGCAGATCTGGTGGCACTCGGTTAAAGACAACCAGCAAAAGCAGCCTTCAGTGAGGAGCCTACACTATTCCCCTTGAACTGAGGAGGACACATACATAGCCTACATGCAGGGCCATTTAGCAAGTTGGGTACTGCCTGCAAAGACCGAGTGCATGTTCGGTGCAGAAACCTTGCCCTGTTGAATTGGTTGGACCTTGGTCTGTCTTGAAGCTGCGTTAGACATCAGAATTTAATGTAATACCTGCCACAAGGAGTAAGTTACAATTAGACTGGAGTCTCATTTAAAATAAACAATCCTTGAATTAGAGACTTAGTAGAAAACAGGTTTGTTGCTATGGTTATGCTTTAAAACTGCTTCTCCTTGGAAGCTTACTGACAAAAGGTGAGCGCAGGACCAGGGCAGACTTAAGCAGGCATTGCTCACTATCAGTCAAAAATGTGCCTGTGCATGGAGCAGTTAGGTTACAAATGTGTGTTATCTGCATGACCACAGCTGGCATTCTACACAGCTCTTGTGCACATGAAAGTACATGCAACTAATCCATCATATACAGCATTTGAAATGTTTGACAATTCTTTGTGCATTTATCTATGTATCTGTGTATTCATGTTCTCTCCCACACAAAGAAAGCATTCCTCCAACACAGCAAGTTGCAGAACAGTTACATGTGTAAATGTGCATGAAACCACACAGCTTCATCAATAATTTCATCCTAATATATTCTTTAAGCACTCAAGCAAAACTACCAAAAGCTGTTACATTCTTTAACCAGATTCATTTACATATTGTTGTTAAAAATCGAAACACAATTCTGTACAAAGGTTACACACTGCAGCATTTAATTTTATTATCATCTCATATTTAATCCAAGAACTGAAAGAACAGTTAAAATGGTTTTGTCTAAAGTAAAAAACAAACAAACAAACAAACTCAACCCCAAAACACAACAAAATCAAACACCAAACTGCAGTAAAAAAACCTTTTATGGAATGTTGTATTACCTCAGCTGTTTCAGACACATAAAATGAGGGCCAATTACAACAGAAAAATATAATAAATAAACATTACAGTGAAACACTTAAATATTTATTTAAGCATTAATGTAGAATAAATTAGGAACATACTGCATTTTAAGACTTCTCCAGATGATAGGTAACTACAGAAATATTTGGGGCAATCATGAAAGATTGTGGCAGTATTAAAATTATTCTAAAAATAATTCTGGAAACTGTAAAAATCATGAATATTCCAAATGACTGAGAATGCACTACTAGGAACCAGAGGATGCTACTAGCACTATGTACAAAACACCTGACCTAACCACAAAATGCATGTCTATGGAAACTATAGTAATGTGCCTTGACACCAGAAGTGTTAGAGAGTCAGAGGCACTAGAACACTGTGTTCCTTATGCTGCTGCTATGAGAAAGCAAAATATTTCCAGGCCTAATTATTCAATCACAAGGTGTAGAGCAGTTTTCAGAACTGCTAACCAGAGCAATCATGACTGTCCAGGTCATAAACAGGAAATGCAGGTATTAAAAACCAATACAGTATTCCCAGTGTAAGGCTGATTAATTTTGTAAGGTTAATCTCTAGAGGCTGTATTCACTAAAACACCTCTGAAATGTTTTTTCACTGTAATTATCTATTTGAATAACCATCATCTAAACAGCAGTTTTAAGGGATTTTGCTACCAGTGAGACTGTTCATGTTCCAATATTTGTCTTCATAATACTATTTTGTTTTTCCAAATTCACATTTTTTATGGTTTATAAACATAAACATAGGAAAAAATCACATCAACATACTAATATCTGCTGTTGTAATATTTGTTCCGTGTGTTTCTGGATCATCCTCAACTCATGTTATAACTGTATGCATTTGACCTGAGACTGGGGTTCTGTAGTTTGAAATGTCTTTTACAGCTCATTTATTAATTTCAAATACAGAATGGAATGAATATGAACTTTCTATTCTTCTTCCAGCTATTGCATTTTTATTTCTTCTTAGAAACTGTGTCCTGAAGATGCTTTACTAACCTAGATTTTATTCCTTCAGTATTGTCTTTTCTACTTACTTTATTTAGCTTGAAGCTTTTCCTAGAGTTACCATTATTCTTTCAATATGATCAGTAAGCATGAGACTGAAGTATGCCTATCACTGTTTGGAATCCTACAAGCTGCAATGATGCTATCACTATGAAGTATAAAACACTGACTATCAGAGCCTTACATAGTAATATGCTGAGCGTTTCAATTGAGATATACATACACACACTGTATATACAATATATATGTGTATCGTATACACACATGTATTATGTGAATATATATACACATATATAGACACACATGCACTTCTATGTATGTGTCTCTCTGTGTGCATTTTTCTTTTATTTTACCTCCTCCACATACAGCATCACAGTCCTCCCAGCCTGAATGAGTCCACATGAAAAGAGGCTCTGGTACTTTAGAACTCTGATTCTCAGGAAGAGGATCCAGTGGGATTGTGTACTCATAGTGTAGACCATAGCTCTGGTCATGGAAAAGCAACACCTGCAAAACACAGAGATGGAAAACCTACCTACGTACACAGACATTGTGGAAAACAAACTCCAAAATGTCAGGAGATAATCCTGAAAAAGGCATGACAGATTAATTTAACACTCTGTAGCCCTTCAATCCCCCCGATGTATATTGTAGAACACATTAATCCAAATCAAGAAAATAGGAACAATTATTTTACTTAAGTTTGAAAAGCTCTTCATGAAAAATAAGCAAACAAAATTAATGAGAAATGTGGAGGACAAGATGCATGAGATTTAGAACTATTTTAGATATAATAATTTTCAGCATTTGAAGGCTTTTTAATTGTGAATACTTTCTCATCACCACTCCTTTGCGGTGATTATCAATTTTTCCTCCCCTAAACTGAAATACATCAAAACTCTGCTTCTATATGGAGAACACGGTGACTGCAGTCCTGAAAATGTGATGTTGTGCTATAGTCAACCAGGACAAAAACCATCTGATACTAATTTGAATCTCTCTCCTTAAGTGTCACATCAGCTTTCTATGACATTTGTAGGAGTACTGCAACCTTCCATCCTGTCTCAACAATGCAAAGATTATTCTTGGACTGAAATGCACTTTTTCAGAAGTGGGCTGGGCAGATCTCTATTAAAGCAGGTATATACCTGTGTATCTCTATATAAAAGCAGGTACATCTTATATAGATCTCATTATCAGTGGAAGCCTGGAAAAAATATGTAACCCTGCCACATGATAATAGAACTTTTAATAGAACTAAGGGAAAAAAAGAGGGTGTATCACCTTTGGAAGAAAGGTGAGGCAACCCATGGAATGTTTAAAGATGTTGCTAGGGCATGTAGGAAGAAAATTAGGGAGGCAAAAGCACATTTAGAACTTAAACTGGCCTCTGATGTGAAGGACAACAAAAAGTCCTTCTATGAATATATTAATAGCAAGAGGAAGGGCAGGGACAACCTCCACTCCTTGGTTGACATGGAGGGAAATGTTGTATCACAGGATGAGGAAAAGGCAGAGGTACTTAACACCTTCTTTGCCTCAATTTTTACTAGCGGGAAAGAATGTCTACCATACAGCTGGCCTGCAGAGCTGGCAGAAGGAGCCAGGGAGCTGCATAGTTTCCCTGTGTTCCATGAGCAAGTGATAGGAGCTCTCCTCAGCAGCTTAGACCCCCACAAGTCCATGGGACCAGATGGGATCCATCCTAGGGTGCTGAGAGAGCTGGCAGATGAGCTGGCCAAGCCACTCTCCATCATTTTTCATCAGTCCTGGCTCACTGGAGAGATCCCAGATGACTGGAAGCTGGCCAACGTGGTACCCATCCACAAGAAGGGCGGGTTGGATAAGCCAGGGAATTACAGGCCTGTCAGCCTGACCTCAGTGCCAGGAAAGATTATGGAACAGGTCATCCTGAGTGCAATCACACAGCACTTAGAGGATGGCCAAGGGATCAGGCCCAGCCAGCATGGGTTTAGGAAGGGCAGGTCCTGCCTGACCAACCTGATCTCCTTCTATGATCAGGTGACCTGCCTGGTGGATGTGGGGAGGCCTGTGGATGTAGTCTACCTGGACCTCAGCAAGGCCTTTGACACCGTCCCCCATAGCAAACTCCTGGCCAAGCTGTCAGCCCATGGCTTGGATGGGAGCACACTGCAATGGGTTAGGAACTGGCTGGAGGGCCGAGCCCAGAGAGTGGTGGTGAATGGTGCCACATCCAGCTGGCAGCCAGTCACCAGTGGTGTGCCCCAGGGATCAGTGCTGGGCCCCATGCTCTTTAACATCTTTATTGATGATCTGGATGAGGGCATTGAGTCCATCATCAGTAAATTTGCTGACGACACCAAGCTGGGGGCAGGAGTTGATCTGCTGGAGGGTAGAGAGGCTCTGCAGAGGGACCTCGACAGGCTGGACAGATGGGCAGAATCCAATGGCATGAGATTTAACACATCCAAGTGCCGGGTTCTGCACATTGGCCACAACAACCCCATGCAGTGCTACAGGCTGGGGTCAGAGTGGCTGGAGAACAGCCAGGCAGAGAGGGACCTGGGGGTGCTGGTCGACGTTAGACTGAACATGAGCCTGCAGTGTGCCCAGGCAGCCAAGAGGGCCAATGGCATCCTGGCCTGCATCAGGAACAGTGTGGCCAGCAGGAGCAGGGAGGTCATTCTGCCCCTGTATACTGCACTGGTTAGGCCGCACCTCGAGTACTGTGTCCAGTTCTGGGCCCCTCAGTTTAGGAAGGATGCTGACTTGCTGGAACGTGTCCAGAGAAGAGCAACAAAGTTGGTGAGGGGTTTGGAACACAAGCCCTACGAGGAGAGGCTGAGGGAGCTGGGGTTGCTTAGCCTGGAGAAGAGGAGACTCAGGGGTGACCTTATTACTCTCTACAACTACCTGAAGGGAGGTTGTAGACAGGAGGAGGTTGGTCTCTTCTCCCAGGCAGCCAGCACCAGGACAAGAGGACACAGTCTCAGGCTGCACCAGGGGAGGTTCAGGCTAGATGTTAGGAAAAAGTTCTATACAGAAAGAGTGATTGCCCATTGGAATGGGCTGCCTGGGGAGGTGGTGGAGTTGCCATCATTGGAGGTTTTCAGGAGAAGACTTGATGGGGTGCTTGGTGCCATGGGTTAGTTGTTTAGGTGGTGTTGGATTGGTTGATGGGTTGGATGCGATGATCTTGAAGGTCTCTTCCAACCTGGTTTATTCTATGAATTCTATGTATTCTATGATAGGAATCAGGTGAAAAAAAACAACAACAAAACAACAAAGAAACAAAAAACAACCTATACTGTCATACCAGTAAATGTAAAGGTGATGTTGTGGGACCTTTGGCTGATATCTTCTCCCAGAGACCTCTCCGAACATAATGGACAGTGGTCCCAGCAATATTGAACATTCCTGAATGCTCTATCTTCCAGTCACTATTGATTGACTGTTTTCCAGAATCTCGAAGGGCTGCAAAATATATGAAGAAAAGATCAATATAAAAGGTGTATGTTCAGTAGTAACTTGGTCTTCCCTTGACTTCCTGGGATAATTGGATGCTTTGATAAATAGGTAAAATCACCTAACTCTGTTTGCAAAGATATTTATAGATCCTACTCTACATGAACCTCAGTTGGAATATGCTTCAGATTTGGAAGGAATGCTTGGCAAAACCATGTGTATTTAACATTACTTGAAGTTAACCTCAGCATTTTAATGCCTGAAGAGACTGAACAGGCTACACTATAATTCATCATTTGATCTCTGAATTATTTTAAGACAAAGACCACCATTCTGTTTCCAAGGTGGTAATTTCTATAATCCATAAAGGCATGGAAAATAAAATTTTACAGGACACTCTTTAGGATTTGTGGAGCTCTCATTCAGAATTCTTTCCCCTCTAATACCTACATTTACCTTTTTCTCCACCTTGGAATGTGACAATATCACTGTCATCCTACCTTAACATTTATTTTATAAATTTTCACCACATAATTTGATGCTTCCAGCCAATAGTGAAAGCTTGTTCTTTCTGCCTGAATCATTCATCTTAATGGCCCAATTTATAACCAAAAGCACCATCAAGTCAGGTAAAAGATATATTTCATCAACTGAGAAGACAGGACTTTACATTAATATCCTATAGTAAATGGAATGGATTCTTCTGTGAACGATTTGTAATTTTATTTTATTGTACTTTATTTTATTTTGTTAAGTTCTGAATAATCATGTGAAGTAGAATATACTTGAAATCACCTTCTGGATGAAGAATTTTAAGCATTCCTCTTCACTGAAACTGCATGTTTGGCAACAGACTGTTGTAAGAGAACCTCAACAGTTTAGGCCTTGTCCAAAATTTCTTTTTTCAAGTTTTAAGTTAACATGAGTCACTCTTGTAATCATCTTCTCTCCTATTCATATTTATACTGTTATGTTTTGTTTCTATGGGAAACAATGGCAACAGGTCTATATATGGGCACAAAACCAATTGCATAAGGCACCACTGATGTGTACCACTGCAGCACTGTGTAAAAAATATTAAGACCTTAAAACCAGTTAGTGTTGTAGAGCAGCCCTGTACTATAAATAACCAGTAATTTTACAAGATTTTAAAGTTGGTATTTTAAGCTTAAACATACTATTATTAATGGTATTTAAGTTCTACTTAGTGTTTAAACTGTAGGGGCCAATCCTCTTCCTAGTGGAGAAACAAAACAAATGTACTATGAAGTGCCGAGGTCCACTCGGGTCATGCTGCTCAGATGGAGCAGCATCCTTTTTGCTGGAGAGCAGCAGGTTCGGCAGACCCAGCATGCAAATATGTGCAGGGGACTGGAATCCCAATCCCACAATACAGAAGTATGCCAGATCTTGCATTTTCTGTTTTCCCATTCCTCATTTGAGCCACTGAAGTTAGACAAAGTAAAATGGGTATCCCCAGGTCTCAAATTCAGACTTGGATTCAAGCACTCCAGCTTCTGTTCTTGACTCTGCCACACCCCAGATTGTAAGTAAATTCACTGACTTTCATTCCACGCCACACACACATTCTCACTCTGTTCAGCTTTCTCTCTCAGGCTGTAAAACAAATTGAGCGATACACCTACAATGAAAAAAGACAAAGAAAACCTCAACTGGGAAACCTACTGCAACTGTAACTAAGGTTGGAATTTCAGTGCCAAAACAAGGGAGCTAATTACAAGTGTATCTTCTGCAGAACATAAAATAGCCATCATCATGATGACAATCTAGTGAGGTTGATGTGTGCAATGTACTTTTAAATTACTGTACCAAGGATATACACTCCTCCAATTTTAATGAGGCGTGAGAGGCTAGCTACACAGCTATAGAGATGCAACATTTCACAGTTCAGCTATTGCATTTTCCAGGGCTCACTGGGGAGTAACAGGGCTCTGGTCCTCCACTTGGTAATCTGTGTCTAGTAATCCTTTTATTGTGAAAAATTCTCTCTAAAACTTTCATTTAATTTTCATTTACTCCTCTTTGAAAATCTTCATATTCAAAATGTTAATCCTTTTCAGTTCATATTTTTATGATTTCAGAATAAATCTCCTATAAGTGAAGAAATTTGAAATAGCTTGCGCTGGTAAAAGAGAAAAGAAAAGGTGAAACAACACAAACTTTAATTCAAGATACTGCACAGATCTGTTCCTTACAGGCTAACAACAAAATTCTGCGGTGAATAACTGATTAGTCCTCATCCAGAGTAACATTAGTGACATCAAGAAAAATAAAATTTAGGTGATAACCAATGAAGAGCTGATGATGTGCTAATTAGCACCTTTTTAAAAATTAGCAGCATGACTATTTCATGGGCATAAAAACCATTATACTCTTTAAGCCTTTTGTAAGGTAGTGGATGAATTAGTTTGCTACTCATGAAAAATGAATTCATTTCCCTTGATACAATTCCAACATTTATTTATTTTTGCATTAGTGAAAAAAAAACCAAACAAAAAGTATTTCTGTTGTCTACACAGTAGACACAGAGGGGAAAAAACCCCATGAAAAATCAGAAAGCATGTCAATGGCACTTCAGCTATTAGTTTGGCACTTAAGTATCTGTGTATGTGGGCCACTAGGGAACAACGAAATAATCCAGATTTCTAAACCTCCTGGGGTCTCTCAACAGGGCAGGTGCAGACCCCATGATAAACCAGAAGTCACCCATTGATAACTTATGCTGTAATAATCAAGATTCACAACTTTCAACATTCTCTCAGCAAAAATACTGAGAACATCAGGTAGAAAGCTTTTTAAAATATCAGTAGACCCCTTAAGCAGAACTGAGAGAACCAATGAAACTAGGAACTTTTACTTGCATTGTCCCATTTCTCATATTAAGTCTCTCTCAAAGTGAACTTAGGCAGCATATAAACCTTCACCAGTGATGGTATTTCATATATTCCCTTAAACCCTATAAGAGTAACAAATTCTACCCTTTTATAGAAGAGCTTCAGATCTCACTGAAAGAGAAAAATATTTTTTACAATGAAATAACTTACAAAGAAATACTTTTCTGCTTCCCTAGTCTAATTTAAAAATTTTCATCTGCCATTTTTGCTGATTTGCTGTATATTGGTCAGTGTGGTATTTTTGTTGTTTGAACACAAATTATTCAATGTTCAGCACAAAACTCTCTTTGCCGGTGAAGTATTTCCTTCAGTGTTTTCCTTACAAAAAATTGCAAGTTTTAAAGTAAATAGATTTTTTCTTCAATTATCTGAATACATTATCTGAAATAGTCTTTAAACAAAATTAGATGACACATAAATAAAACTGGGAAACACTTTTCACACATTTTTTTTACTACTTTTGTTTCATCACAAAAGCATGTTTAGCTAGCACTTTTCAATGCTGACCAACGACAAGAATACCAATACATGTGACATTTACCTAAGTAACTGTGAGCTGGTTTTTCCTCCACAACTTTGATTCTCCTTGCTCCTGCAGGTATCACCAAAGCTTCCACATAACCTGGACATGAGACCAAATGCCGTGAGTTACATACAGAAGAAGAGAAAATTACATCTTGTATGCTTTTTCATTTATTTGCTTTTTAAATGTTAACAAGTTATAATTTCTATGGCAATGGTTTGAGGGTTCCTGCAAAATCTTGAAACGACCTATGTAATGGTGCCTTATGTGTAATATATGTAATATATATTTTTATATATATATATATACACACATACATATATATATATACACATTGATACACAGCTAAAAAAAAATACATCAAAATAAAACATAACAAGAACTAGTGAGGCTGGGCAGGCTAGGTCTGGAGTAAATGAAACGATCTCTCGACAAGTAGTTCAGTGCCATCATCACCAGCAGACAACCACAGAATAATTTCAGCTTCTCTCACTATGTTCGGACATGTGATATGGCCCTAAAAAATGAATAATTTGATTTTTGGTTTTGTCATTCTTTTAAAAATATTTTCTGCTCCATCTCCCTCTTTGTGCTTTAACACATTCATACCCTGTTATGAACTGCTTTAGTTTTGAGATCTACTTAATAGTTATTTTCTTTACATTTCAAGTGCTTCCCTAGAGTGTAGGACAGAGACACTGTTGAAGGATTGCTTAAAATAAAAAGGAGCGAAAAGGCAATGCAGGTAAGAACCACTATACATGCAGGAATGTTGTAAATAATAGAAACATATTTCAGATTAGCCAGGTGAACTTCAAAAGTGGACAGTAAATCATGGCTTTATTCTGTGTAGATATATCATATTCTGTAACACAGTACTGAGCATTTGCAACACCTTTTCAGTAATCTCAAAACATGAAAACTAAATTGCTGTGAAGTAGGATTATTTTTAATTTCCTTAAGAGCAAGTAACACTTTCTCAATATGGCTGCCAGTCCAGGTCCTTGAGAACAAAAACAACTCTGTCAGTTTTCAGAGGGAAGTATTACAATATGGTGGATTTACACAGAACCCTAAATTATACCCGTGTGGACATTAACATTAGCTATTAAAAAAAGCTGTCACATTGTAATCTCTATTAGCAACCTCCTCCTTTGTAGGTTTCCAGATTAATCTGTGGTTTGGGATCCCTGCTCTGCATTACCTTCAGGTTAAACAGGGACAGATATAAATATCTAAAGACTATGCCTTTTTTTATTTGTAAAAGTAGCATAATTCAGTCTACAATACATTGAAGCTCTTGATTTTCCAAAGATATGTCTGCTTTTAATTACAGTATTTTTTGATGTGATTTACTGACTGTCTTGAAATTCTGCACATTTTCTACTCAAGAAACTGAAAGTGTAATGGCAAACAAATGTTGAACACAGTTGGCCAAACACTGCTTCAAAGAAAAGACTTTTGGAGAGAAGATACACATAGAGCATGGCACACATTACTAGGATTTCATTCAGCTTTAAGTTTTCCCTCTGCTTGGCGTCTTTTAATGACCTTACTCAAAGTTTTGGAAAATGCCAAATGAAGCTAAATACTAGAAGATTTTACTGTTTATTTATTTACTAAAAATAGAAATTTTATTTCAAAGATTTCTTAAAAAGCAGGCCCTTTGAAACAGCATTTGTGTTAATGGAAGATAAATTAACTAATTCCTTAATTTAGTAATGGATAAAACCTTCAATAACTTTGCAATCATTTTAAAAATAACCACGTGTTCCTAACTTGAATGTCTTACCTTGAAAAAAAGTACATCTGAAATTTTGATGAGAAACTGTTATTTTAAAAGCTATAACTTTTAAAGAAGTATAGCCTTTTAAAATTCCTAATGCTCAAAGTAATCAAATGGCTACTGGTTTCCTGAGCATCTGAAGTAAACAGACTTACCTGCTCCTCTGGTATGGTTAAAGTCACCTTTAATAACTTTGCATGACTTTCCATCACCATTGCACACACCACAATGATCTTCTCGAGCCAGAGATCCTAATATGCCATCACATCCAAACTTCTGTCAGAAAAGCCAATAAAGAGACACAAGCCATGTTTTTCATAAAGCTGCCTTTAGCCATGTGTACCTCACCCTCTGGATGATATCCTAACCAACATGATTTAGCATTGCTCAGAATGAGGGTTGCACTAGTTCAGTGTGAAGAGATCCTTTCCATAGTAATTTTTTTCTATTTTATGTAAATTGGTGCATTCATTCTTCCTATACAGTTGACTAACTCTACCAGCTGTTCTCCAAGAGGAAAATTACTGTGTTCCTATCTGCTCCCAGGACCTCTGGAACTTCTGAGCCACCATGCAACATACGACCTGCAAGCTTTCCTGCTCAACAGTTGCAATGTGTGCAACTCTGATGCTTTCTAATCAAAATATGGGAGGTTCTTTGCCATTCTCACAACAGCAAAGTGCTCATGTCAACCTGATGTCTAATTCTGAATGGGACATGAATATGTCTGGAATATGTAAATATAAATTGTATTTGTGTTTTGCTAAAATGCATTCAGTTTGAGAAAAAAACACAAAGGAACTTCACTCTGGTACCTCCACATTACTGTGTTAGATGTGTTTCTACTAGTAAGTATCTGTAGTAGCTCAACAACACAAGTACTGTTAGCATCATACATTGGCCTAATATGAAATAAAAACTTTTTCACGTCTAGAGAAGTCATCACAGGGTAATCTTGTGCACTGCATATCCAAAATGTCACATGTACAAGATATAAATACCTAACTCTGTAGTCCTAGTCCCCAGAATTCCTCCTAATGGATTGTCTAAGAAAACAGTAAAATGTGGAAGACATTACAAATTAGATTTTCAGATCCGACTAGCACCCATCTCTGACAGGTGATACACCAAGAAGCCAAAACAATCTCAGTCAGGTGGCCTTGGTCTTAGGCAATTTTTGGTCTTCATTAGTCAGTTGTGAAAAGTGAGCAACAAAACAAAGGACAACTTTTATTTCAGAATGTAGCAGTTTGGGCCACATGCCCCCTGCTGTGTTCACATGAGAAACAGCTCCTGTGTCCTGAAGGAGTCCAGCTCAGTGGGCGGACACAGGAAGCCCGGTATTTCATCCTATAATGCCCTGCTCTCCTATAAGATCTCAGTGGAGGTCCTGGCAATTCCTCTTTTTTTCCTTCGCCGCCACTTGGTAATGGGGTTAGGCCCAAGGCCGGGGGGAAGGGCAATCTCAGACCTGGCCAGCTGAGATTAGCCTAACAGTGGAGGCGGGGTAGGGGAAGAAAGAGCCCTGGGGGTTTTTGGGTGTACCCTCAGGTGGGGATGGGGTGTTTCTGGGTATGCTTTGGGATCTCTTTTGTCACTGTGCTTCTGGTTTTCTGTAAACATTCACTGCTTTCCATTTAAACTTTCCACCACTTTTGCAATCCGTTTGTCTGAGTTTCATCCTGTGCTGGGGAGGGGGTCGGCCTCAACCCATCACACAGAAAAAATGGGCTATATATTATCTTTGTGGTTAAACATGCAATTGTTACATGGTGAACTAAAACCTCAATTTGGCAAAGTATTCTTGTTGCATGCACTCCAGTCACTTCGGAAAAGATAACTATCCATGCATATATGCCTCTGTATTCATATATGCATGCATACATGCATCTGTATGTTAATTTGCTGAAATTATTACATCATCTATCAATGCTGGTTTTGTGCTGTTGGTTGGCTTTTCTACTGAATTCAATGTTTACAATGAGAAGGGGACAAAGGAAAAAAGAGTCTTGTGGGAGTTTTATGTAGGAGAGTTTCCATATGAGGCTCTATAAAAGAGACAGAACTTCCATGAAACAAATGAATTCTGAGGTTCAGGAACAGGTTAAGGTTTCAGCTTTAATTATCTGCTATTCTGCTGCTTTTGTCTTGGCTTATTTAGATTGTAAAATTTTGTACTGTTGAAAAAGGCAGAATAACACATACATAGGTATATATTCAATAGCAAAATTTCCCAACCTGTCAAAATCTGAGGCTTCCCTTAGAAACATCAATCAGTTATCCTCATTTTCCTCTCTGCATCAGTTTGTTATTAGCACCATCATCACAGATACACACTTCCCAAGCTAACTCTTTAGCTGTTTCACATACTGTGCAGCACTGAATGACATTAGCTTAAAATGTTTTAATATGGTGCAAAAAGAGCCATGCAGTCTCAGTCACAGGTATTGCAGCAGGTTAATGGAGAAACAACACCTACGCATAGCAAATGTGTAAGCTTGCATAAGTGTGTCTGTGTATCCAGGCTCAAAATAAGCAATTCATACCTGGCATTTACCATCTGCACAGACTTCTAACCCGTGCTGGCCGCAAGAAGTCCCATCCATCACTTTTTCTGTTAGAAGAACGGCTTGATCTTTTCCAGACAGTGAACAAAATAAGGCACATGGCTTTTCTGTAGTAGCAATTGATGGAAAAAACCATCAAATTGGTTCAAGTTTATTTAACAAATACAGAATTATTTTCAATATTGTTTTAAAACCTGACAATTACTTATCTGTGTAGCATGAATCGACATCAGCATAACAAGTTATCTTAAATAAAGTGCAAACAAAAAGATTTTGATCCTTTTCTCAGTTGTATGAAAAAAAAAATGATTTTTTTTTTGTCCTGTTTTGATCATGCTGGTACTATGAACTTCACTTACATAGTACTCGTGTCATATTCATTGCTGCAATTAAGCATATGCACATTATAGTTGTTGGGAGTGTTTTGGGTGTAATCTCTACTAATTCTACTGTATTTTTGGCAAGTCATAAATATTGGTTAAAAAAGAAACTTAACACTTTCCAGATTTTCTGACTACAGAGGTCAAATAGAAAAAAATTAAGTAATTGAGACATCCTGGGAAACAAAATGTATGGATTTACAAAGTCGACATGAAGAAATAAGACAGAAAAGCAAACACATTCTTTCTATGATCTTCATCAAGGTCCAGCAATTTTCTACTACATTTCTAAAGCACTCTGCAAGTAATTTCTAATTTGAAAGAGAATTAAAAAATTAAAATAATATCCTATATATCCATTTATTCCTCATGGCCATCATTTATAAATCATGAAGTTTGCTTCACCACTGCCAAAATAATACCAAATAAATTAAACTAAATCTCCTCTCAGTGGTTGACTGAGCACAAAATGACATGATTTTTTCATATCTTTATTCACAAGTGTACTGACTCAGAACTTCTTCCTAAATCTGTTGCAGATTTTTGAAAGGATAAAGTCAGTCCTAAAGCACAAAATTATTGCACTTGGACACAATCTACACCACGCTGACTACATACTGACTTCTAGATTCCTGGAGCACATTTTTATTAGTAAATTAAACAGTTCCAGGAAACATTCATGGGCACTGGAGTTCTACTGTCTATATAGCTGAACTGTAAGACAGTCTATGCCACATTTTTTTGCATGTGCTAACTAGAACAAGCTTGGTCTAAACTGGAAATTGACACCTGCAAAGGACCATTTCCAAAAAGCAGTTTGGATGTTACCATCCTTTCTAGAATGAAAAAAAGTTGAAAAGTACAGACACAGGATTTCTGTACTAGTGGACTCACACATCAGAAATTGTTCTGGGGACATTTAATATACTAAAATTGACACAACCCCTGAGTATCTCTAGGGAACTGGTGCAAGCAGATGTGATCTCTTTTGCCAACATGTGAAGCCCGTCTGACACAAGCCATCTCCAGCTGAGGAGCATGAGTCTCTGCCTGAGTTTGTGCCCTCTGCATTCCTGCTCGGCTCTTTAAACAATAATCCCAAAGTCTCCTGAGTGCTTTCAGCATGTATCAGCATTTTTTAAAGATTAACAACATAAATATCTTTTTTAAGGACCCTGAACTCAAAGAATCAGTAACTCAACAATGCTGGATAATTTGAACAGACCATAGGACACCTTATTCAAATACAGTGACTATTCTGGACATGGTGCACAATTGGTGGCTACTAAAGCTTAGGAGTGCAAATAAGGATTTGGAAAAATGTATTTCTGTAATACTGGAACTCTTTAGATGGTGTCCAATTTTGTCTCTCCTAAGGGACACTTCAAGAAAACAAGATCTCTCAGAACAATGTTAGATGAAAGCAACCATTTATACTCCTCAACATGGGACATAAAAGTGTCAATATTTTTAATCAGATGACTGAATTATTCAAAGTCAGGCTGAAATCTTTAGATCCCTTACAATATAAATAATGCATTCCTGTGGCAAAATGAAATTTGGTAAAACAAGCCCAAACTAATTCACTTAGGTTAGCACCTAAAAGATAGACGGAGAGAGCTCCCCATACTATGAAATGAGTTTAACACATGTGTAAAGAAAATATTCTCAAACCCCCCTTGTTTAGCTAGGCACATAGTACCAATAAGTTCTTGATAATACGTTCACATTTTTCAGGATTCAGTAAAATTGTTCTACACTTTCTATTGTTTTCTGATAATTAATTTTAAGATTTAAATATACATGGCAATTAACAGCCACTTAAAAAGTGGTAGCACCTGTTTACAGTAATCCAGGCTCTTTATCAGTAGTTGGTATGATTTTGTTACTTGCTTGAGTTATCTGTTTTCATAATGGAAGTATTTTGTTATTTTCTTGTTTTCTTTAATTAAATAAATTGCAACATAACAATCTAGAAAAAAATCAGTGCAATGGCAGCTATGGTTCACATTCCTAGCAGTACTTGGTTAAGAGTGTTTTCTTTTCTTGCTGCTGTTACTTTACACCAGCATTATATTTGCAGATACTGTAAGTTTGACATTACTTCACTCTTACTTGAGCACACTGGTAGTGATATGATATGTAAGCAAATTTGTTACACCAAGCCAAGACTTCTCATGTTGTAGTGCTAGGATTTACAGAAATCCCACCTAATTTTACAGCATGCATTACATTTGGATTTCTGCCAAAATCAAACACTCAAATGTTAAGCTAAAAGTGCTCTCTCCTTCCTCAAAAATAGAAGCTTACAATAACTATACCGCCTTTTTAGTTTTGTAGGCAGAAGTCTAACTGATATATGCATGCCTAATGTTATATCATTCCTCTAGTTCTGAGTCACTTCACACTACACTTCAGATTAAATAGGACCAAACTGATACTGAACTTCAGTTCAAATGTCCCTAAGGGTTCAGTTCAGGGGCCTGTCCTCTTTAAATTATCTGGATGAGAGGATTGAGTTGCACCCTCAGTAAGTTTGCAGATGACACCAAGCTGGGTGGCTGTATCAATTTGCTAGAGGGTAGGGAAGTTTAGAATGGGATCTGGACAGATTAGAAAGATTGGCCAAGGCTAAGTATGCACAGGTGACAAGAATGTGGCAGATGTTATACTTACCATCATTGATGACAGCCTGCCACTGGTGCGTGTGCTTCTGATATGAAGATCTAACACTGAAAGCATGGCACTGCCAGTCCCTGAAGGCAGGCATGCCAGCAGGACAAGAAGGATTTTCACATACTCTATACTGCATTGTGGGACCGTGACACTCTCCTTCAAGTCCTGAACTAGAAAAGAGGGTAAAAAATATCATGCCACATTGTTGGTAATGTTTTGTCAAAATTATAGCATAGTTTATTTACCTTATACACAAATTCTATTTTAAAAGTTTTTTGTTATTTTTTTCACACATAACCTTAAGAAATCACACACACAAAATCAAAGTTGCAGAATAGAACATGGTCGCCTGCTGTTTTTAGTGGTCACACTTTACATAAAGAGTCATGGATGCTAAACTGTAATTTACACTTGGGCCCAAAAAATCACTAGGACTAGTAGGAGTGTTCATTAAGAAGAACCTCAGCTGCAGTTTTGATATAGTTCAGGTGATTTTTCTCTAGCTAGACAGAGCCAAAGGTTCAAAAAACCACAAACCACCTGCAGATTTTCTACCTCTCCTTTTTACAAGTGTGGTGTCGCGAAGTTCAGACAATATGTTTTTCTGTCTTTTTGGTCACTCCAGTTGTGCTTGCAGGTCCTAATAAACAAATGCAGAAGAATAGTGAACTGCAGAAAGTGGAGCTAATTATTTGGAACCTTGCATGGAAAAATGAATACATGAAAGCAAAACTAAGATGTCCCTAAATTCCAGAAAGAGCTTTTAGGTGTGCAGCTGGAAGGGCATTTAGATGTCAGGAAATATAAAAGCATTCTACATATCTAAGGCTTCTGATAAACTACCATGCTTTTGTGTAGCCTGTCCAAGTTTTCCTCATATTTCGTTATGTAAACTTCTCTCTTTCAATCCCTCGTCTTTCCTGTCATCATTTTTTGCCCCACACCTGCCTTTCACCTTTCTTTATTTTCCACTTTTACTATTCTCCTAAATCATCAACTGTATTCTGCTCTGCCCTACCCTGCCCTACTGTGTGCTAGTCTAGGCTAGTCTTCTCTGTTTGGCTCTACTTTGTTTTCTCTTCTCTGCTTATTTATTCTATTGCTCTTGGTGTATAAATGACACACAAAAGAGAGGTATGGTACTGACTAACTAAAAGGTAAATATCTTTAGCTGAACATTCACACATGGTGAAAGACACTCAAGTAAATGGTAAAATTCCCTTCATCCTCAATGGCACAAAATATTCACTTTCACAAGTTACAGAAGCTAAATGTTTCTTCCAGATACTCTATCTTAATATTTGTGCAATTGGTAGAAAGACCTCTGTAAAAGCCACACTTCCTCGACTCTCCAAATGAGACAGAAGTTAACTTTCACTAGCAAAATCCTGAAAGACTATAGATACATGCTGATGCTCTGTGAGTTAAAAATTTACAAATTAATTTTCTTTTGCTTCTCCAAGTGAAGCTTAAAATGAAACCTCCATTCTACCATTATTTAAGCTATTGACAGAAGCAGGAAATGAGGAAGTAGTGTTAACCGTTCAAAAACTCCAAAACCCTAAAATACCTGTTCTCCAAAGTGTTTTGCAGTATTCATAAAAACCCAAATCCTCATGTATAGGACAACTATATCTTAGTGGCTTCTGTACTAATAAGATTTAAATTCTGTTTGGAAATTCTGATAAACAGCAATGGAAACCTGAACTTGTTTTTACCCAGGGCATTTGCGCTGCCGACTGCTGACTCCAGTGTTGCAGGTGCGGCTGCAAGTGCTCCACGGGCTCCACTCTCCATCCATATGATCCACGAAAGAGGTCCGATTGATGCACTCTCCAGCCTTACACCACTAGGTGAAAATTCAGCTCTTAGGTAAGTAAATCAAAGTATATGCACAAAATAATTCACTGCAGCACAAGCATATAGGAAGCACAACATAAAACATTTTCTTCAAGACATAGTTTCCATATGAGTTATATGTATTTTCTCCTGTTGTTCCTCACTGTTTTTTTCCTATCATAGGTTCCCCATTTCTGGAAACATTCAAAGTCAAGCTAGATGGGGTGCTGAGCAACCTGATCTAGATCTAGTTAAAGATGTTCCTGCTCACTGCAGGGTGTTTGAACTACATGAACCATAAAGGTCTTGTCCAACCCCAAGTATTCTACGATTCTATGAAATACAATAGCGAAAGCCCCTTCTGTGTCTCAGTGGCTGAGGAGCAGGTGCAACTCTATCCACAAGCTTGATCACAAGCTCAAGTCATCTCCAGACTATGCTGTCCCCTTCATTTGAGCCTGGACACTGCCTAAGACTTTTGAGTTCGGCCCAAACCCACTGCAAGGATCATCCTTCAGCTGAACTGTATGGGTGATCACAGCACCATTCTCTGGGCTGTTATCAGGACTTGATTGGTTTGCTATTACAGTTCTAATGTAACCAGAAGGAACAGAATAACCATTGATTATCCAGTGCCGACGTCAAGAGAGGGATGCATTACAAGTAATAGAGACAATCAGACTTTATTCACAGCTTGTATACAAAGAGAAAATGGAAGCTGAATAAGCAAGTGTTGAGAAAGTCAAGAAGATTTCTGGCATTTATTTAAACAATAAGAATCACCTCAACAATTTTGTATACTTTCTTATTTAGAAATGATAAAATCCTCATTGTTAAACATTTTCATCTATGTCCATACCTGGTATAAATCATCACAACTCTACAGAAACTATTACTTTATCAGATTTATCACCCAACTGAATGTTTGTCCCATGTATTATTAAATTTCAGCAAGTGCAAAGCAGTAAGGCTACAAGTAAACAAAGAATGCTTAATGTAATTAACATCAGTAATTTAGCTCTTTACATTCTGAATTATTGGCGAATTACTGCTAGAAATGGATTAAGTTCATGAAGTTGGATTGGATTAAGTAGGAATGCATTAAGTAAGAATGGATAAAGTTCATACTTTGAGCAAAAGAAAATATGCCACTAATGTAGTAAATTAATAACTTTGTCTCTTTTAAAATGCACTTTTATTACTTGCGATGTCCATGCTAAATCCTTGCCTGGGGATTCTAAACTTCATTTATTGTTTCAAACTGCTACTCATGGATAACTGACCTCAATCTTCTCCCTTAAATTACAGCATTACAATGATGGGAATGGCACAACTATGCCATCTTTGAGAAGTCTTCCCATAAAATGGCAAGTCAAACACTAGTAAGCAAAATGCACAATAATTTTGGGTGCCCAGTTCATGATGGCAGTGGTTTCAGAATGAAAAATTCTGGGTAGTCTTAATAAGAGGTGCTGCTTTCTGATTCCATACCGTGGTAATGCAAGTCTCACCATAAAGAACACAGCATTGAACAAATGGATATATCTGACTTTCCAGGTATTGATTTAAGACAGAATATCAAATACACACATTTTTCAGAATCAAAAGACCACATCAAATGTAATTTTTCAGAGATACAAAACCGCATAAAGTCTGTTTTTCCTTTGCTGTGTAAAATGATGTTGTCTGAACATTGCATCGTACTTGATTGATTCGTTTACTTTTTAGAGGGGTGACAGTCCAGTGAAATGTTAACATGATTCAAAGAGCAAACCACTCCTCTGGGAGACTCTGCTGTCAGCATAACATCACAAAAATCTCAAGTATATGCATGCTTTTGCTCTGTTATCTATTTGAGGCTATTTATCTTAATTTACAGTTATATACAGAGATGACAGGTTACTCTGAGAAAAGCTCCTGAAGGACATTTAAGCTTGACTTCAGGTGATGTCTTTGAAGGCATACTTTTAATGACATTTATCGCTCTTTTACATGTACTGACACTATAAATATTTCTTTACAAAGCTTATCCTGAAACATTTTATCAGAAATCTCTATCAACTGCTTCAATGAGACTACTTCTACATCTTAAATCATAGTTGAGAACAGCCTATCTTTTAAAGCTTATTTTTCTGTCTACAGTAACCAGTGCAACAATGACATTCCATTCATAAATAGGACACAAAAACAAAACAAATTTTAAATAAAGGTGTTTTAAAACATCTATGACTTTGGCTAACTTAAAAAATAAATAAATCAGTGTTTTAAGGGAAATGTACTTTTGATTCCTGTTACATTATATATAGCATGTAATACATTCAACTATGTAAGTAGGATTTTAATGATAATTGCGTCAAGCAGAAACTTCAAACAAGTGCAAAGAAAGAACAGTTCAGCTTATTTCCTTCACTGTGAGGTGTTCAATATAATTTGTGTTGCTTTCCCCAAGAAACATACCTTTCCAGTGTCACAGTCTGTTCCATCCATTGGTGGATCCAGTTTAGTTTTGCATTCATTCTCACTTTCCACCTTACACCACAACCCAGTGCAAATGACGTGCTGAAAACCAAACTCAAAGGTAAGCACAAAATCTGTCTTACACAAAATTACTTTCTGCATGTGGTTCACTAATATTGACAAAGTTGCTAGCTTGATAGTACTGAACTATGTTTAAAGACAGGTTATACATGCATAAAAACCAAAATGGGAAGAACTTTATAGGATTTTTATCAACACACCTGGGAAGAGCCAAACCACTGCGTTGATACAGAGCGAGAATAACCCTCTAACCCTGACCCTAGGGGTCAAGGTCTTTGTATACGGGAGATCTGACAAAGCACATATGAACAACTTTGCCCCATGATATGAAGCAGGCATTATGCAGATGCCATTCCCCAGAAACTGGAAAAAGTGTGAGCTTTCTGGGAATTATTTTTTAGAATTAATCAATATTTTCAATCCTATTTAGTACTCATTTGTTTGATATGAAAGGGAGGAAAACACTACTGCCCCTAGCAACAAACCCAGATTTTTAAAGTCCATATTTATATCCAGGGACTGCTGAGTCTTTGTGAAGCTGCACAGAACTGCTTTCACTGGAGTTGTGCAAAATGTGTTTCTAAGTAACTTTGAGGCTTTTTCTGGACTTCCAAATCCCCCTTGTTCACACCATCCCAATGGTTGCTGCTAATTTATGCTCTTCCAATGACTCATAATTTCTTTAGAATTTACTCATTCCTCTAGAAATATTTAAAAAAAGCAACTGAATCTGATATCCATAAAGAAAACACAAAGTAAACTGACAAAAAGAGGATGAAATATTTTTTCTAGGAAGAAGAAGAGAGAAGAGAGGGGAGCTAGTCAGTAGAGAATTTTAGAGACAGAAAGAAAAACTGCTTGTTCTGTCCCTCATAAGCATCATAAAGAGACAATTTTCCCCTCGCAAGAAAGTACAGCCTTGAAGTATGCTGGCTCATATTTGCCCATATTTCCTTGGCATGTTCCCTATTTTCCTCTACAACATCTTCCTTCTCCTATGGTCATGACTTCATTCTCCTTGCTGTCTTACTCCCCCCTTAGCAGTAAACTTGGTGGAACTGAACAGAGAACATGTGGGGCTCAGTTCTGGCTGGAATGCTATTACATATGCAGACTGATTCCCCCCATATAGATGAGGAGAGTGGGACAAATTGTGGAGATGATGAAAAAAATAACCTTTTTTTTTTTTCCCCTTCTTAACTAGGGTTGCCAGAGGACATGTGTTTTCTGGCTCAAATGATTTTTACATCGGGAAACCAAGTAAGAATATGTGTGCATTTTACACTACGCATAAAAAGTGTGTGATACATCTTATACTACCTTGAAAAAGTCTTATGGCACAGGGAACACAATTCAATGAAAGATTGTGTCTGAACCAAGGAACAGGACATCTGCAGCAGGAGTTTGGCATGTAAAGATGTTTGGAACATCAGCTTTCAAAAAGAAGTTTAGGACTGTAGATATCTGAACAAGAGACAGGAGAGCAGCAGTTGGACTCACTCCTGATTCATCCTGTAACAGCATTTTGCTGAAGCTCAACTAACAAAACAACAGTTAGCCTATGCATATTCTAAAATGTTGCTGCAGAAGACTTACCCTGTTCCTGGATAATTTTAACAGGTACTTTTCAAATATCAAAAAGTTTTGATATTAGATCATTTAAAATATAAATTTTCTGGCTTTGTCCTTTGCAAAAAGAGTATTTATTTTTTTTTAAACATGCACTTTAAGGGGTAACTTTAGAGCTGAGAACTTAAATTAGCAAGAAGACTTCTGGGCCAGTTTTTGAGGACAATGTAGAAGAGACAGAGCATCAGATGTTCACGACAAAGTGCTTCTGTATGAACTATGAAATGACAGACTATACTGTTGGAACAACTTCACAAATTAATGAGACTAATTAACATGACTTTTTTCATATCCTTAAATCGTCATTTTTCACTGACTACATTTCAGCTTAAAAAAAAAAAAGGGGTCAAAATTTTCTTTATGTCATCACATTTTAAACTATGTTACCCCAAACACTTTCATCTTGTGCTCACTTCCACTTGCAAATGACTGTGCAATGGCTGACATCAGACAAACAGTTCCTTACAAATCCAGAAACAATTCTTCTACTCTTAGGAAGGCATAAAGTCAGATTTACAAACATTTGGGTACCTGAACACATAGATGCATTTAAGGTGTGTAACGTAAATCAAGTAAATAAAATCAAGATGTGTGACTTGCTATTGTGCTTTGTATACACCTGCTTATTTCTGCACATGTATACCACCTCCTTGTGAACCACAGGCATAACTTCCCCAGCTAGATATATATTTGTGCTTTAAGTGAACTGGATTCTAGAAATACTCACTTAACCAATTTTTTAAATGAGCTTTCAATATTACTACAGCATTTCACCCTAGGCTTTGAAATTCCCCAAACCAAATAAAATGGAGATAGGGAATTACTAAAATGAGAAGGGTAGATTTTTTGTCTTCTAGGCTTTCCATTTCAGTCAAATCACAAATGAGCTCTTTAGTGGCTCTGCAAATTGTACTTCTGCTGCAGAGGTAACACAAATGGAGATCACCGTTACTATTTAACACCTGACTAACAGAAATCTGAACTCCAGTATCAATATTACTGTCACTGTGAAATCAGAGCACAAACTGCTAAACCAGGAAGTTACTCCTCTGGGGCAAAAGGATAAAATCAGTTAAGTTAAATTCAGAGGGTTTTTAACTATGTATTACCCACAAGGACAATTCAACAGGCATTATGGTGTTTTAGACTAGCCAATGGAAACAAGTCCTTGATTATAAACTTAGATCATTATATCAGACTCGTCACAATCTCTAAAACATTTCATTGTGTGCATACTGGAGAACAAGATATTGCCACACACATACCATTTTTTTCCTGAAAGAGTGTGTTAACGCAGTTTTTAACAACAAAAACCTGCACAATACAACATGAAAGTAACAACGTATTACAGAAATAGCATCCATGATTCCAATTTTTGGTTAGTTTTTTTTTCACTTAGAGGCAGGATGTGTGCATCAGAAGAATGCTTTTACAATCATGTAAGCATCTGAAAAGATGGTCCATTTTAGTGGGAAGACCAGAAACAAAAGGGCATTTCAGGACTATGCTTTTGTAAAGTCAAGATTGTCTAAAGTGTGGTGGTGAAGATGAGGACAGATATTGCATTTCCATGACTTTTGTTCTCTTTGTGATCTGTCCCTGAAATGCTTTGAAAAATCACCGTGAAATATAAGTCTTCTCCTTCCTTGCAATGGTCACAGCTGTGTTATGACAAGAATGGTTTTAGTGGAACTGACTAGATAGCATTCACATCCTGGACTTTAATCTTAAAAAACAACATTTAACAATTCAACAATTATATTACATTGTCAAGTTCCACAATCACATTTAATCATCAAGAACTAGTTCTGGGCTATGCTCTCACTATCTGTTATATGAAATAACATTAGTGCCTAATTGATTCGTGTGGCATAAAAGCAAACTTGGCTCCCTTACAAGATTAACATGGTGACAGTGTATAAATCTTCTACTCTGAGGTCCACTCTCACTTTTCTCAGGCTCTATAAATTTTGCTTAGGCTATAAAAAAAAAAAAAAAAGTGTTTGAAATGAAGATGAAAAGGGAAAAATAAAGTCTGGGCACAATTCATGACAGGAGCAGGAAGGTCACACTTCAGAAAATATAGGAGTAGGCCTTCAGTGGTCCCTTTATTCCTTTGCTTTAGCCACTAAACTATAAAGAGGAATTTCTGATAGCTTGGGAAAATCACTGGTATTTGCAGTGTTTCTCAGAGGTTGCCATGTAATGCAACTGTAAATTGTTCTAAAGTGCTGCTCAGTAATAATATCTGTAGAAAACTGCATCTCAGCAGAAATGCATTATTGATTGTATCACTGATATTTGTACCTGATTTGCAGTCCATTAGGAAAATTATTTTTCATCATCATTCAATTGTTTTCTTAGATTAATAGCTATTATATATGAAATATACTTGTTTAATGTAGAAGACTGCATAGAAATCTGGCTATCAAATTATCTTTCAGTCACATAAAACCCGTAAAACTGAAATAGTTCATAATTTGTTTTCTACACAGTTACATCTAAGTGCATGAACTGTTTTAGCAAGCCAAAGGTATCTAAGAAATCCTGAGCATAATAGTAGTTTTAATAATGAATACTGCTAATTAATGAAATACTGTATTCAATGCAGAAAATTCTTCTGAATCTTGACTACTCTAATAGCAGTCACAATAATCCACACAATCAACACTGTTTATGAGCACTAAGCCACCTTCATAATATGCACAATGCAATTATTTTGTAGCTTAAGCTAAATGTATTTGTTATTTCCATCCTTGTATTTCAGAGGCAGATGATAAAATTGGCTACCGACTAACAGCACTTCATGGTTACAAAATGTTGGTGTTGCCCACTCCATGTACTAGAACCGATCAAAGTTTATATAGCTTTGTTTTAGCCCAAATTTAATTGCATCTTTATTTTCTTTTCTCTTCATGCACAGGAGAAACATATGAAAGGTCAGGATTCTTTGGGCTGTGCTCTATCCATTACTGTGATTTTCCTCTTCATCTAGTAAATCTTATTTAATTGCACTAGGACACTGTAACCTTCCCTAACAAAAGAGCTACATTTAAGACCTGCAGCAGGGAACAATACAGGGAGATTTGAATATAGTGCCTGTTTGTTTAACTAGATCTTCAGGTCTGTGGCCTGAGGATGAAATTTATTGGATTTTTTTCAGCTGGAGGAAATGTGAGAGTATAAATTTTTCTTTCTGAGAAAGAACTCAGAGAAAACAACAAGGTGACTTTATGGAGGTTGGCAGTGGAGCTTTGGAGAGCTCATCTCCTGCCTCAGTGCCCCCATGAGATTTTCTCAATTCAGCCATTAGTATCTGTTATTAATTTTGATGTAATTTCTAACAGTTCCAAAGCTCCTAAAAACACATTACAGTGACTTTGTGCTTTCCAGTTCAGATTTACCAGTTTTGCAGAGGATGAAACTGCAGAAGATTCTTCCTTTTGTTTCTGAGAAACTGTTACCTTTTTCTTACTCCTAAGTCCATAAGGTTATTAGGTAATGGACTGAAAATTAAATTGCAGTTTGTTAGAAAAAATGAGCAGGTGAAAAGTTCACTTTATTTTTTTTTTTTAAGTTCTTTGGGTTTTCACTAGGTTCTCTCTTCAAAGCAAAGCCACCTATCTTTGGATTTAAGTTACAGTGGTATCTTAATATAATAATATTTAACAGGCATTTGCCTCAACTAACCATTTTAAAATCAAGCAATGATCCAGTAAGGGGGGGGGGGGGGGGGGGAGGGGAGGAGGGAAATAAGTGATTTAGTTGAAATGCGCCCTCTTATATACAAATGGCCAGAAGAAGAGAAAGTTATTGACAATGATTAGGAAGGGACAATTAGGTACCAACGTATAGAGCCTAAGCACTTTCTGTGTAAACAGTTGAAAACTGCCAGGGTACCATTTAGTCATTTAACTTCCTAATATTTCTAAAATAATAATCAAAACAAAGAAAAACCATGGAATAAGGACACTAATGGAGGAATATTCACTGCATCTGTTATTGAAACATAACAAGTATGGGACCACTTGGCTATCTTCATATGAATGCCTGAATTAGAACTAAACATAAGGGTAATAAAGGGGGAGAAGTGTTCAGAGAAATTAAATATAAAGACTACTATGCAGCAGCAAGTCTCCAGGTTTGACCCTCTTCAGCTGCTTTTGATTTCATTTTCATTTTCACCTGGTAAATAAGAGGTAGAAGAAATAATGGGCTAACACTGTAAGATTTGCATGTTCAAAATAGGTTTCTAAAGAATGAGAAACCAAAATAATCTTTTTAATTGAAAACAAAGTACTAAACCCCAAGAAACAGACTGCAGATTATGCCAAGAAACACTTGGAAATAGTTAAGAATATTTGTAGAACTGTTATACTGAGTTCTGCTGCTCTTCTGTCAAAGGGAAAATGTTAACCTAGAACTTTTTTTTTTCCCCAGCTATGCCACTCTCACCATGTGGTAATCATACATGTATTGAAATGTTTCCTTAGAGAATCATTAGGATGAAGATTACTCTCACTGGAAATTGCTAAAAAAGACCATGATGTCCAAGCTAGAAAGATAATGAGAACCCAAGAACTAAAGGAGTATGGAGTTACGCTTTTGTATTAAATAATCTGACCTTTCCAGTTATTTGTCCACTCTGCTGATGAAATTTTATTTCAGACTTCTTCCTAGCCTCTGTGCTATTAATCCATACTCCACACTCATGATACATTTGTAGTAGTATTATCTACCACCTTGTCTTGTTTACCTTCTCAAGGGCTTCCAACATGTTCAGCACTAGTCCTGTTGACATTAAGGGATGATTTTTTCTGTGCTAAAACCACTTCTTTCCCCCCAGTCTGAAGCCTACTAGCATTAGGACATAAAATTATTAGAAGCTCTTCAGCTTTGTTACTCTGTATTTTCAATGTTAATACATAGTGACTGTTTCATACCATGGCATGAACCACGAACAGCAAACTCAAGTACTGGAATTTCTATTGCATAGCTCTGCTTGGGCTGGCAGGGGACTGCTGAGATGCAGGGAACAGTCAGGAACACAGAGAGCTTAGCTAAAACCATTCGTCTCCCTTGGAGCATGCACAGGCACAATATACTCTACTGTAGGTTAGTTATGAAGGTTCAAGACTTGTAACATAATAAAATGGAAGCAATGGTCCCTGCAGAATGAATTGCAAATATTCCATTTGCTGCAATAAGGTGACTTCAGCCTATGACATTTTTTTTTCTAAAGTACAAGGAATATATCAGTGGTATGGTAAGATACAACATGGTTCAGGATGTTTGAAGATCCAAAGCAAGCCTTACAAGACAAGCAAATGTTAACATTAGCTTTGGAAAGTGAGATGTAAATGTCTTGTTTCAAAGGTGCTATGGTCTCTTTCTTTCAAACACATGCTCAAAAATATCTCTTACAGGAAAACAAGTTATTAGGTGTATTTTCTGAAGTACACACCCATCCTTACTTGCATTTCTTGGCAAAAGGAAGCAGTTGGTCCAAAAAGAATCTGACACTGTTCATCTGCAGTGTACGTCATTCCTGGGAGCTTGGAGGGAATAATCACAGAATTGAGGCTCTGAGGATTCGTCTGTAGCAGACAGTTACTGGCCTTTGACCTGGCAATATGTAGAGATTTCATATGCTGAGCAAGCCTAATGAGTTTGTTTGTCATACTCACTGAAACATGCATTTGGCAGTAGAAAAATGTGGATTCTAAAAACTTTTAAATTCATCAGCACTGGGCCATCATTCAGAGAAATAACCCCATAGAAATTAATATCCCTTACTTGATATACATTAACTATATGGTTTGATGTTGCACAATTGCAGAAAGACAATGTAATTTAGTAGCTAGAATAAGAATTTCAGGAAAGTGGTGGACAACATTTCGCTGTAAAATTTAATTTCTTAAAGTTTGCTTAATTTAAGAAAGTAGCTTAATTTAATTGCTTGAAGTTTGCATACAAATTAAAAGACATCTAAAAGAGCAGACAATTTATAATTCACAGGCAATTGTGTAACTTAGTTTTCACACCTAAACAGGACCTCAAATTAATCATATATGTATATAAATGTATATAAATGTTAAAATACATGTGTTTCTGAGCTAGTAGTTTTCTCAAAAATTGAAGAAAAGTATTTGAAAAAACTTAAACCTGTTAAAGCACCAAGTCATAGTTAGGTTTTCCATCTAGATTCAGTACAAATGTGTCAGACTGACACATTTAACTAACTGTTCCACTGTCATAAAACAGACCTTTTGAGGGTTGCTTAACTGTTGCAAGAAAGTTCTCAATATGTATATTGATAAACTTAGTAAAGGAAAACAGCTTTAAGGAACAGATCCCATAAGGTGAGATATAGAGTGAAATTAAATGTTTTAATTTGCTTTCTAAGTACAATATTCTCTCTTACACACCTCATAGAAAATTTCTATTTTAAAAAAAGAATGCAATTATAAGACATGGTTTGACATTGAATGACACAGCATAAATCAGAGACTCTATACAATGTTCATGAGTCACTTACTGCTCAACATTCAATTAGTATCCTAATATATTTTAAACACATTTCTACATATGTAAAGGGTATATATGAATACAAGTAAATATAACCATAGAAATAAAGACACAAAAATATAAAAATTCAAATAATTACTGAAAAATGTTAAATTTTAATCAATCTGTCAAATCTTATGTAGTTCATAATGACTTAGATTACTTTGACGAACTGTGCAAACACAAACCTCCCACAAAAATGGCAATGCCCCTGAAAGTTATTACTTCAGCATATTTATTGGAAATATTTATAAATGACATACAGTTAGGGTTCTTTTTCTTGAATGATATACCTGAGAAATCTTTCCAGATCTTCCCTGCTGCACCGGGACCATGAAACATCGCCAAGATTTTGTCCTTTAATCCACTCCCCAGACATGATATGGAGACCATCTGCACAGGATGGGTGGTCATTGTCGTGGCTTATCCCCATGCTAAATTTTGAAGTTAATAAAAATAAACCAAAGCACAACAAAATGACAGCAAAATACAATGCTTGTAAGTTAAAATTCTTGCAAAAGGCTATGAAAAACACGTGTATCTATTTCATGTGCAAGAAATCTCTTTTAATATTTTCCCATGACATCTTTCACATGGAAATGTGTGGAGAACTATACTGAAAGATTCTATACTAAAAAATGAAAGTGAAGCAAAATTCTTTGATGAGACACATTACATTCTAATCAGATGTTCAATATATATTTTGGACTACTTGTTTAGAACTGCAGCACTACTGCAGATATAATGAACTGTACTTCCTTCACTAATGGGAAGCAACGATACTGGAAATTTCCTTTTTGAGATCAGTAAATTGTTCATTACATTGGCAGTGATTCTATTGTAATTCCATATGGAAATAGTTTTTTGAAACTTTATAGAATAGTAAAGCTTAATGTGTAACTACTGTATCTAAAGAAAAATCATCTAAGTGTGTTTTCAGTGTCTACTGTTGGAAATCACACCAATGGATCAGTTTCATGGGTTTTGATTTTAAAGACCACATCCATATGCATCCCAGTGAGTTCTCATACAGGGCATTCCAATGTCAAATTCTTGTAAAAATCTGCTTGAAGCTGCTGCTTTAACTGGAGAATCACAACCAGTAAACAGAAAGGAAGAGAACAGACTTGATAACGTTCTCAAAATTAGCTAAGTGGGTATATACATGACCAGCATTAAGAGAAATAAATTAAATATTTTTAGCTGTTTGTAAAAGAGCACAGGACTGTTCTCCAGAGCACTGGATTTGAAATGTCACTGTAATTTTTTAGCCCTAGTCTGCCCTGCAGAAAAGCAAAACCCTAGAGTGAATAAAGCTTCATACTTTGTATTAATTCCTTCAGTCAAAGAGCAGTCAAGTCACTTACAGACTGTGAAGATGGGACAAGTTAGCCACTTCTGCAGAAAAACTAGAGCACATCATGCTTCTCAGTATTCCAAGACATCACAGTGCTAAAGGGCAATAAAGGCCTGCCACTGTGACTTAAACAGCTGACTGTTTCCACTCAACTAAAAACACCAACTGACTTCTCAGTTTTCTGTCCAAAACTCCCCCAATAGCTAGATCAATTTTTTATAATTTTGAAAGCTGCATTACCTTCTATTTACAAATGAAATGAGTTTAAATGCTGTGTAGGGCTTTATCTTGCCTATGAGAGTGCTCAATCTCTTGAAGTAATGTGTTTGCCCTATAATCTGGAGCACTGGAATATCAGCAACATTAAGCACTAACAACAACAACAAACACCCAACACAAACAAACAAAACCACAAAAAACCACCCCAAAACAAACAAACAAAAAATCTAATTCCTATCATCTTCCAATACTTCAGCTGCTACATTTTGTAACACTTCTGTTCTGCTTTGGTATTCAAATGTTTTTCATAGTATCTGCACTAATCCAACAGGATTCATTCATCGAATGATGTTTCTACCTCCCAGTGTACGGAACAAAACTTCCAGCAAGAGTAGTGAAGACTGGTATAGAACTCTATGACTATCAGAATGAATAGCTACTTCAAAAGGGAAGTACAGGTCATATTGTTAACCTCAATTAATGAAATTGCAAGACAATAGTTGAGGAGTATACTGAAGGAGGAACAGAACCTGCTATTAAGCAGTCTCAGAAAATCTATTCCACTGAAACATACTGCTGATCTCTTCTATAGCATGGTAATGAAAGCACACTTTTATCTGACCTAGCATGAATTGTTGGACCATGTGAAAGTAGATACATTGATTTCTGATTCCTTTCACCACATCACATTATGTATGTAGTGAAAAAAAAAGAAGCCTAACGGTCATTGCCAACTTTCTATCCAGCAAGAGAGTAAGTAATGTTAGCTTGTGATCTGCTTCACTATCTATCAAGGATATAACTATATTCTATCAAGGATATAACAATATCTATCAAGGATATAACAATATTCAATATTCACACTGGCGGACACGGTATTTTTTAGCCCTTCTTGTGCCTTCCTTACTGTCCTGTCTGCAAGAGACAACTACTTCCTTTCTTTAAAACAAAGGCATCACAGAAACTGCATCTGTTTAAGGTACTGTTTTATTCTCTTCCAGTAGTATTTACTATGCTTATTAGGCACATTGCCCTCTCTGTCTGTAAACTCCTCTCTCCCACAGCTGTGGACGTTCAGCCTCATGGAAGAGTAAAGCACACCAGCAGCATGTGGGAGGAGGACAAGGGAGTTTGGGCTAATAGGGTAACTTTGTAACAGTCTGAAAAAAATTCCATAATTAACACAGAAGACAGTGCTGTACTTTAACAATGTCTATATGGAAATAAATCAAATTCTGTTGTAAGAATGAAGTGTCATTTTTTTCACTGCTATAAAAAAACCAATTGCTCTTTCTCATTACAAACTATATATGGCAGATATAACTCAAAAGTAGGGAGCATCTAATGGAATGCATTCTCTAACAAAAATATTAGCAATATTTCAATTCATACTGTGCAAGTAAACTATATTTAAATAATCTCAGTTTAAAACTATTTTGTCAAAGAGCCTTGGTCAAATAAACTCCACTAACATTATACATGGTTGTCAAGTCAACTGAAAAAATGTTTTTGTGTAATGTTTTTGTGTTTAAAAGACATTGCCAGATATATTTTTTCTGGGGGGGGGGCAGTCATATTACATAGAAAGTTGGTACAATCTCTGCTAAATTTTGAAGATCATTCTTCTTGATGTTTAATATGCAGTAGGAATAGTACAAAGAAAAATAATTTATGTGCTTAGAAGTTAGAATTAACAGCTAACAACTCAAGCCATTGAAAGCAGAAAACCAATACCAGTTCAATTTTTCAGTTAACAAAACTTTTGTTCATAGTTTGCTACTACTGCAATTTTACGTGTACAGCTGAATTCAAGATAGGCAACAGCATCTCTCCTGCTATCAGGGGAACAGATTATGTACTTGCAGGCACAAAATGCATTCCAGTGCCAAAACACATACCAGAAAAGTACCAAGTATCACATTCTGATTTGATTCTATTTGATTATAGCTGAGTATTAAGAAATAAAATCTCTTTTAAGTCTCAACAAAGTGTTCTCAGTCACCATGCTATATTTAGACAAGTTAAATGAGGCTATACACACATCTTCTGGACAGAATTATGTCTATATTGTAAAGTGCTATTTCTTACTATAGGACTCCAAAATTCTCCTACATGTGCTACATTCACAGCATCACAAATTTCTTCAGTGACCCCACACTCTTCCACTTTGCCAATGGCATATGATGACCTAGTTACTACCATCCAATTCCACTTAAATGCACAGTAATGCTGCTGAACAGGAATGATGTTATTAAACTAGAAACAGACATTGCAGATACAAAGATCAAGTAGTAAAAAAAATTTAATATACGAGCAATTAGTTGGATGAAATAGATATGGAGAATTACTTTAGGTCTACCTGTAAATAAAATGAAATAAAATGATAAATAAAATAAAAATAAAATAAACAACAACAGAAAACCCACAACCAAGCAGAATTCAAAAAATTAAACAAACTACTACTGTTCAGAGTTTTATAGTCACTAAGAGCGAGACAGGCTAGCAAATAAGAGATTAATTAAGAAAACCAGAAGAGCAAGTACCCATGGAAACATTGGTAAGCTTTTGAATATTCATTGTAATAAATATGACTCCCAAATCCTAAAATATAATAGTTCAGACCAAGAGACATAAGCAGCAGAGGAATGATGATTGTAAATTGCAGATCCAGGACTGCACTAGTTTAAGTTCAACTTTCCTTCTCAGAAGGAAATGCAGTAAGTCTCTGAATGCTGCTGCCAGTTTACACCTGTGATGTGTGATGGGCTCAGAATATCATCCGATTTCTTTCAAAATTCTTATTTTTATAAATGATCATTACATAGGCTTTGCAAATTTACTGCAGTTCTTATCCTACAGATTCTTTTTTAATTCTAGCAAATAAATCACAAAAGTAAAATGGACTGTATTACTTAGAAATAAAAATAAAACCCACAGTATCACAAGTATGCATTTGATACATGAAACTAACATCACTCATTTGACTACTGCAGTCAGGGAGATGTAAGCTTTACTATTTTGTATAGCACTTTTTCAACAACTACAATAAAAAATAAAATCTTAACACACTCCGACCTTTGTAGAGAAACGTATGTGAACAAATGGGCTAGTAGCAGACATCTGTAAGCTGTTCAATGAAATTAATGAGGAAAAAAAGTATTACATGTTTGTCTGGGTTTTTTACAAAAATCTCCATTAGTGAAAGAGAAATTCTTGCATGGTTTTTAAAAAGTGTTTTAGAACTTATGATGGCTTCACAGATCATTGCATAAAGGGGTTAAGATGTGGTTCTACTTGCAAATGAATTATTTAGTCTAAAGTGGACTGAGAGCCAAGTAACATGGCTGCGGAAAAGCGATGATGGTAAACAGTTAAAGATGACATCTTTTTGAAAACCACAGTCTTCAAAGTAAGAAACTACTGGACAAGGAAACATCAATCTTCTTGTACATAATCTGATGATAAAAAGCAAAAAATACAAAGAAATATGTTTATGCAGTATAAATTTTTCTGTCAAGAATCACTGCCTCATTGTCTGGGGTGCTGGCAACTTCGATTACATTTTCAATTGTAAAATATTTGGGCAAAGAATACAACATGTATATTAAGATATGAACAATAACATATATTGCATACTACTGACTAGCTGAGTTTGTAATTTTTTCTGCCAACACGTCAACCACCATGCTTCAAGAAGCTGAATCTAGACGTACTGTCATGTCATGGTCCTTTGATTTACCTATATAAATAATTTAAAGCATTGATGTGACAGATGTATTTAGCATCATCACATGAAGATACATACTGCCCTTTGTTGAATTTTTTTACAGAGTGTAAAATACAGTAAAAGTCTTCACTTGAGAAACACAATACTCATGCCATACTCCGGCAAACTGCAGTATTTCACAACAAACAATTACATCTCTGCTTTATGGCTTCAATCTTATGCCAGGGAAAAACACTGACGTACAACATTTCTTCAATTTGAAGACTTTGAGCTATCCTATACCCAGTGAATAGACAAAAAAAAAAATTAATTGTCCTGACCAACAAAACACAGTGGCACAGTTATGATCTTTTGCCAACTTGTTCAGAGCTCTTTTGAATCTATCAGACTATCAATCAAGCCTATGCATCCTGTAGGCTGTTCATTTTATAATTGCTATTCTAAGGAAAATCAACTACAAATCCATCCTGGTATATTACAGTCTATCAAAAATGGAAGTCTTGATATCCTACTAGAGAAAGTGTTGACAATTCTTAAAAAAATCAAGTACAAAATTACCATATATCTTAAACTTACTAATAATACTGATGCAGCACTACTTTACTTTCTCAGTGCTTCATTTCTTCATGAGCTGTTTTTCTCTCCAGGTGTCTAGCTACCAGCAAAAGGACAGTGAGGCTTGATTTGTGTTAAACACTGTTGTGATGTGTTGGCATCAAACGTGATCTTTCTTAAGTGTCTCTCTATTCTTAGAATTAGACTAAGCAAACCCTTTTTATTTTTTTTCTTTTCAGTTTTGAATCACCAAACTGTATTTGTTTCTCTCATCTCTAATTGCAAGTGTATTTATTTGACAAATTGTAGTCCACTGGGAAGTTTAGTATGATGTACCCACTTGCCCAGTAAGATTCTAGGTTGATTTAAATCACTGTAACTTCATGACTGTGGAACACAGATACCTATTTTGACCAGGGGCTGTCAGTTTTTGAAGGATAAATACTGAGTGACAATCTCAAGTGTGATTGTTTTTTTTTGGATAATGCTTTTTTGACATAACTTTCTATTTACTGTCACTGGAGGTGTACCAAATGTCCTTTCATATGGGTGAAAATCTATACAGATTCTTTGAATTTAATTAAAAAGTCTTTAATGATCAGTCAATGCACTGTGGGAACTTATTGCAATAAACAGTCATCTTATGGATTCTTTTCCTAATCTAATGAGGAGGGGAGGCCAGTATTGTGATGAAGCTACTGGGGTGATTATTATACAATCATAGAAATGTTTGGGCTAGAAAAGACCTCCAAGATCATCAAGTCCAACTGCCACCACCACGGACATTAAATCATGTCCCAAAGAGCCATGTTCACATGTCTCTTGAACCAGGAACAGTGACTCCACCACCTCCCTGGGCAACTTATTCCAGTGCCTGACCACTCTTTCCATGAGGAAATTTTTTCCTGATATCCAGTCTAACCACCCGCCCCACCCCCCCCTTCACAATTTCAGGCCATTTCCTCTTGTCCTAAAACCTGATACCATGAAGAAGAGACCAAGCCCCGTCTCACTGCAACCTCCTTTCAGGTAGCTGCAGAGAGCAAAGAAGTGTCCCCTCATCCTCTTTCTCTGCAGACTAAACAATCCCAGTTCCCTCAGCCATTCCTACTTAATACCTGTTCTCCAGGTCCTTCACTACCTTTGTTGCCTTTCTCTGGAGATGCTCCAGCAACTCAATGTCCTTCCTATGGAACACAGAATACAGAATAAACCAGGTTGGAAAAGACCCTCAAGATAATCAAATCCAACCTATCACCCAACACCATCTAATCAACTAAACCATGGCCTTCCCCACATTCACCAGGCATGCCACCTGGTCATAAAAGGAGATCAGGTTGGTTAGGCAGGACCTGCCCTTCGTAAATCCATGCTGGCTGGGCCTGATCCCTTGGCCATCCTGTAAGTGCTGTGTGATTGCTCTCAAGATGACCTGTTCCATTATCTTGCCTGGCACTGAGATCAGGATGACAGGTCTGTAATTCCCTGGCCTCTCCTTCCGTCCCTTCTTGTGGATTGGCATCACATTGGCCAGCTTCCAGTCATCTGGGACCTCTCCAGGGAGCCAGGAGTGTTGAAAAATGATGGAGAGTAGCTTGGCCAGCTCATCTGCCAGCTCTCTCAGCACCCTAGGATGGATCCCATCTGGTCCCATGGATCTCTTCATCCTGGCTGGGTAATCTATAACAGACTCCAACCAGGATGTCAGCCTTGTTGGCCTTCCCTCTAATTCTCACCCACAGGCACTCAACTTGATCATCCTTAATTTCTAGTTCCATGGCATCTAGTGCCTCTCTGATGTACAGGGCCACCCCTGCACCCCTTCTCCCTCACCTGTCTCTCCTGGAGAGCCTGTAGCCATCAATTATGGTGCTCCAGTCATGTGAATCATCCCACCATGTTTCTGTGATGGGAACTGCATCATAACTTTCCTGCTGTACCAATGCTTCCACCTCCTCTAGTTACCCATACTGCATGCATAAGTGTACATGAACTTCAGCTGGGCTGCTGGTTTCACTCCTGACTCCAGCTTACCACCCTCAGACTCCCGTATGGGTGGCTGGTTTCAACCCCTTCCCCCTTCAAATCTAGTTTAAAGCCCTGTCAATGAGCCCTGCCAACTTCCTAAAACCCTTTTTGCGCCTGTGGGATAGGCTATTCTCATGTGCTAGGATCTTTCTCCCCCTCTGGGACAGATATATTCCATCTGTTGCTAGCAGACCCAGTGCCATAGAAAGCTCCCCATGAACACAAACCCCTAAATTCTGTTGGTGGCACCAGTCTCTGAGCCACCTGTAGTTAGGGAACTAAAACTGAACATAGTATTGGAGGTGCAACCTCACCAATGATGAGTACAGCATACAGTCACTTCCATACTCCTGCTGGTCACACTGTTCCTGATACAGGCCAAGATGCTGTTTGCCTTCTGGGCCCTCTGAGCACGTTGCTGGCTCATGTTCAGCTGGATGTCACTCAGCAGCTCCCAGTCTTTCTCTACTGGGCAGCTTTCCAACCACTCTGCCCCAACCCTGAAGCACTGCATAGGGTTGTTGTGACCCAAGTGCAAGATCCAGCACTTGGCCTTGTTAGACCTACATTTTTATGTCAGCCAAGAATAAATGATGGAAAGTGGCTTGGTGAGCACCAGTTCTTTCAGTATCCTAAGCTGTATGCAATCTGATTCCATAGCTGTGTGTATGTCTAAGTGGTGTAGCACGTTATCTCCTCTGGGACTATGAGGGCTTTATTCTGCTCCACATTCCCATATTCCATCTTGGGAGGCTGGGTATCCAGTGAACAATCAGTCCTACTACTAAAGAATTAAGCAAAGAAGGTATTGAGCATCTCAGACTTTTCCTCATTCTTGACCATTACATTTCTCTTAGTCCTCCTTTGATTGCTAATACATTCATAGATGTATTTCCTGTTCTTTTCAACAGCTGAAGCGAGATTAATTTCCAAATGGGCTTTTGTCCTTCTCATTTTCCTTTGCATAGCCTCACAATGACTTTTTTATCCTCCTGAGTGGCCTGCCCCTTCTTCCAACGACTATAAATTCTCCTTTTCTTCCTAAGCTTCAATCAAGTGTTTCTTTTCAGCCAGGCTGGCCTTCTTCCCCACCAACCTGTCTTTTGCACTTGGAGATGGCTCGTTCCTGCAGCTTTTATACTTCCTTCCTGAAGAATGTCCAGCCTTCCTGAAACCCTTGGTGCTTCAGAACTGCCTCCCAAGTGACTATGTTGACCATTCACTGAAACAGGCCAAAATATAACCTACTGTCTCTTTCTGATCATACCTTCACATATCCATCCAGCTACCAACTAAGGCTTCATTCTTTCTCCCACAAAGGAATGATAAATGATCAAAATAAATGCTAAGTGAAGCATCAAGATGGTTCCTTTTACAGTTACTTTAATGCGCTTCCCTACTTCATATTAGTAAGCCATTCATAGAGACTGGCAGATTTTCTTGTGTTATCTTATCATATTTTGGATTATGATAACAAAAATGCATGGAGAAACTGATGCTCCAATGCTATTCCCTAATCTCCCTTTTCAAAACTCTCTTCATGTTCCACTAGATTTCATGCAACTGTCAAATGTTGTAACCAAATGTATACTGTTTGCTTATGAGTTATTAAGCAGCTAAATGAAAAAATTCACAGACTTCCTGTTTGGAATAGCAAAATACCTGTTAGAATATCCTGAATTTTAAAAACAAGAACATTTTGTATTTTGGAAAACATTTACTAGAAAAAAAATGTGGATGTGTACTAAATTAATTCTGAGATATTCCACTAGTATCTCTTTCAATTATTTAAAATAACTTTTAAAGTACACCTAGAGAACATAGCAACTGTTAAATAATGTGCTTTGAGATACTGCAGTTTACATCTATCCTTTCTTTCTCCATACTTAAGAAGTCATATCCCATAGACTGTAATCTTGTAAGTTTAATGAAGATGTGTTACTTGATAAGCAAAATCATAGAATCATAGAATGCACTGGGTTGGAAGAACCTTTAAAGGTCAACTAGTTGAACCTCCCTGCAGAAAGGAAGGACATCCCCAACTAGGTAAGTCTGCTCAGAACTCCATGAAGCCTGATCTTGAATGTCTCCAGGGATGGAGCCTCATCCACCTCCCTAGGCTGGAACCATCTGTTCCAGCATTCCATCAGCCTCATAGTGAAGAGCTTCTTCCTAAAATACCATTGTCGCCTTCTGTCTGCTCTTCATATGGAGTCAATGATTTTTAATTAATTGTTCCCTTTCATTGTATAATACGACTTCATTACAGTTACCTAATCATTCATTAAATTTGTTTTAATAAATAGGATATAATTATTAAAACCAAATCCATTAATGAGTTATAGTTTTTAATTTCTGATTACACAGACTGGTTCCTACTATCTCAAGATGGTTCCTACTATCTCAAGATGGAGCTCAAAAATAAGTTGTTGACTTAGAACATTAATTCTCAATGTCATTAAAAGATCATCTGCTTTCAGATAAACATAGCTTGAACAAAGACACTTCATATTGCAACATGAAGTTTAGTTTGTCATTCTACTTAATTGAGAATATTTGTGTTTTAATTAGGAAGACTAAGAAAATCACAACACAGCTTAATAATTAAAATTTCCACATATCAAAAGTATTTAATAGAATTAACTGTAATTCTTCAACTGTGTTCCTCCGCAGGTAGACTTAGTAAACTTTACCCCATCTCGCCTAAAGTCCTTTAAACCTGTAATTAAACAAATTATGCCAGTGACACTAGAGGTCTGCAAGATTTTTCTGAGTTTGCAAATGACCATGAGATTTTATCACACACAGATAAATTTCAAATATCTATATCTATATATATCACAGTATGGAGTTTGGTATGTAAAAGAAGCCCTCCAAAGGCAAACTGCTATCTTTTTCAAAGGCATTGTTGTACTCATCAAAATACTGCCAGTTGTGAATGCCTTTGTTTATATTCTCTGGCTGATCAGTGAAAATCAACAGTCTATATTCCATATATTTAGAGTCTGTGTGAATGATATTTGTCCTAAGATAGCTAACCTGAAAGTTCAGACATTGAAATGATTTCACAAAATATTCCTCTCTGTTGTGTGAAGCTGCTATTGTAAAAATGATACCTGGAACAGACACCTGGAAGACACACTGTAGGTAAAAATGCCAGATTAATACACACCTTCCTTCAATTTTATCTGAAAATAAGAACTCTCCTGCTTATTTTTCTTTAACAAGTACAACTCTATTTTTCTTTAACAAGCCAAGAATCAATTACAACTTTTACTAATGAATCTGATTATTGCGACACAACAATTTTTTTTCTTTTGCTTCATTCCTCAGAGAATGAGTACAAAAAATGAAATTCAACTGTGAAGGATAGCTACCCTCACCTTCATTTTGTCATCCTTTCCTATTAAGAGGAGAAAAAAAACAGTATTAATGTTGTGATGATCAATGACCATTATGTACTTTAATGGGATCAATCCTGGGAAAGCCAAATTGAGTAAGGGATTTCCAACTCATGATCTCATTAAAATGCTTGGTGGCAGCAACAGTCAGAACTGGATCTGATACACAATACCACAGTCACAAAACAAAAATAATTTGGGACCCCTGATTTTTATATAGATTGTATCAGTCCTTCCATCAAACCTAGTTATTGTGTAGCTATGAAGATTCCTACATTACTGTAAACATTTTCTTAATTTGCATACCAGATACCAATACATGCCACTACTGTTAATAACAAAACCATGTTTCCCCAAAACTTTCATAAAAATCAAAATAAAAATGTTAAAGGAAAAAGATAAAAGGAAAAGACAAAAGGAAAAACTGAAGTACTCAAATAGTTCATTGTAGCATTACATGCAAACACCTTACTAGGGTTTGATATCCACATACTTACTTGTGACCCATTTCATGGGCGATGGTAAAAGCGAGATTCAGACCATTGTCCTCTGCAATTATACATTTTCGTTTATCACTGCACATTCCACTCAGATATGCTATACCTAGGAAATACAAATGCTACATTTGATTACTTTTTTTTCCCAATTACTAACTGTATGTATTATGGCACTACTGACCCTAAACAGGTCTGAAACCTTATTGTGATCAGAACCATCCAAACATTGCCCTTACATTATCACTGTTAAATACTAATACAATGTCCAGCACATCAGTGACTTTAAAAATGCTTAGGAAGTCACATATCACAGAAGTAGAGGAATTCACAGGAGACTGTAGCCTGACAAACACACTTTTTGTAGGACATATAATGTCTCTACTATATAATATGTAAGTTTTCAAAAAACAGCAGTCTGAATGGTAGGCTTTTGAGTTAAGTCCTTCTGCTAAAAAGTAAAATGTCTGTAACTGTAAAAGACTGAGGAACATAGAGCTTAATTTGGGCTGCAATAATTTTTTCAGACCACAAATACATTTAGTGGGGGCCTACTGTCGTCACTGGTTTGAAATTTCAGAGTAAGCAATCAAAACAGTTTCAAGTGTTTGGCCTTCTTCCCAGGAACATCCTTTCAATGGAATGGTGCTCTCTGAATTAACGTGTTTGTGGGATGTTTGTATGTAAAGGTCAAGTTTGAAGTGTTTGACAATGTTTGAAATTTCGTCATAATTAGCATTCTAAGTTAGCAAGATAAAAGTCATTCTTCTTACAACCCAAGTAACTGTCAATCTGTGAGTACAACTTGTCATCTACAACAAGAAATTCAAGTAGTAACCACAGTCTTGACAGTGTTGCTCTCAGTAGAGCTTGACTGAAAGTTTTTGAACACAGAACTTGTGTCACAAAAAACATTCTTCAGGACTGAACAATCACAAATTAGATTTAAATGAGGCTGAATATATCAACTTTTACTATTTCTTTCCAAAGAAGGGAGACAAAGATGGAGTGGAGGCAAATGTACTTTAGGGCACTACAACAGGCAAAACATGTTCAAAGCAAAAAACCTGAACTCATTCAAAAGACGTGCTAAATGTAAGAATCCTTTGTATTAACTGTGTTGAAAATAAGAGAAACAAAACTGCTCTGAACGGCAATGATTTATTTCAAGTGCTATGCTCCAGTGGCTGAAATAAAAATATTTCTAAAAACATTTTGTGCCTTTTATTTCCACTACTACATGCATTTTCTTTCGACAGTTGATAATGAAACTGAAAAAGATAGAGATACTTTAAAGATTGTAGCTTTAAGTAGTAGAGTAACAATACCAGTAGAAGCAGACACCAGGGCTCAGACTGCAGCTAATAACAATGAATTTACAAAGTACTAAACAAAACAGAAAAATTACTCTTGTAATAGACAAAACACAATGCTGCAATGTGAATTGCTGCGGACATTCTTATTACTTTAATGCAAAATGTTCAGAAATGCTTTCCCTAGCTGTACTGATTTTGGTGGGGCTTGAGTTAGTTTTCTCCACATTAGCTGGTTAGAGTCTATGGTCAAGATTTGCGCTGGGAACAGTGTTGATAACACAGGGGTGTGTCAGTCACTGTTGAGAGTGCTTACACAGAGTCAAGGCCTCTTCTGCTTCTCACACTGCTCCACCAGGGAGTAGGCTGGGACTACACATGAAGTTGGGAGGGGACACAGCTGGGACAGCTGGCCCCCAACTGACCAAAGGGATATTCCATACCATATGGCATCATGCTCAGTAATAAAACTAGAGGGGTTGTGGTGAGCAACTGTTTTCATTTGCATCACTTGTGTTTCTTGGGTTTACTTTCTCCTTTGTTATTTTCCTATTCATTACAATTATTTAAAAAAAAATTATTACAGTTACTTTTATTAGCATTATTATTGTATTTTAGTTAGGAAGTTGTTATGAACTCAATCCATGAGTTTTCTCAGTTTTTTGCTCTTCCAGTTTTCTCCCCACATTCCACTGGTGGTGACTGTACGATGCTTACTTGCTAGCTGTGGTTAAACAAGAATGCTACTGATAATGGATATCTAACTTGAATAAAAAGTTTACCTGCTGGGATCTACAGAAAGAGAATTCCCAGATTTTCCCTCTGCCCAAGGATGCTGAAGACTAACCGAAAACTGCCTGATGGTCTCTAGTTATTTCTTTGTGGACTTTTTTAATAGGGCCTCTAAAATGGCCTCTTTTTGCCTCCAAAATGGTATGGTTAAGCAACAGCTTTCCCTCCAATATGAGTACTATAAATTGCTGTCTACTGTCCTGCCTGCTCATTTGTTTATTCCCAAAGAACTTTTCACATTGCCAAGTTTCATACCTGTAGGCATTCTCAACAATACTCAATATATACCACCAATAATGTTTTTATGCTTGCCATTCCTTGAAGGGAATTAATTATGTCTGACCTTTTCAAGTGTAACATAAAATGTAAGACCTGCATTTCATTCAGATGAAGTCAGATTGCTGATTTTAGACATGTCCAAAAGCATGAAATGCAATTAATCTTTATGACTTTTCCCCTATTAAAGTCAACCTCATATGTAAAAGCCATATCCAACATCAGCTACTGGATGTAAATTAGCTAACTACTAGCTGTGGACTAGATTCATGTCTTCTCCTTGGTTATTAATTTCATGTGTAGAGAAAAATAAATAGACTTCAGTAAACAGTTGGTCTTAGTTGTCTCTGCAGAAAGAATTTAGTCTTAAATATATGTATGTTCACTGCAGCTTCCTGTGGCTTATTAACACAGCTGGAACTGCTCCAAAGTTATATCCACAAGAGGAAAAAAACACAAAATGAACAATTGCTCCCTTGTTATGATAAAGGCATTTCTAGTGAACCCCGTGGATTCACTGCATAGCTCCAAACTGAAACACAAAGTATCTGAAAAGTGTTGCCTAGAAAGCAGTAACATCATGTCACTGACAATTTAAGAAAGGATCATGTTATTTACCTATAAAGAAAGCTGTGTTTTGAAAACAAACAACAATTTAAAAAATCCTAATGAATACATGCCAAATGTAAAATATTCAAATTACTTCACTTTGCAGATAACTATTTATCAAGTTAATTAAGGATAAAATACATGCCGTATCAATTTAAAGTAGATGTACCATTTTGCCCTATAAGAACCACACCTGTGTGGTGGATGACATATTTTTACCAAAATTGTAAATATCCAAGTGAAATAGATACTGCTTCAGAAAAGACCTTTCACCAAATTCATAACACTTCTTTATTACTACTGCTCTTATTGCTGCCCACAGAGATGAGCATTTCATTCGACATAGTATGATACATTTTCTGATTTCTTAATGGACATTCTCAACAAATCTTCAAACTATTCAAAGTGTACACACATTTACAACTTTTCTCTTGAAAATTCATAGTTCATCTCACAAGGAGATCACACAAAACACATCACCAGCTAAAGTACTCAGACAAATTTCCCTACTTACTCACGGACTACAGCCCATAGTATAAATCTGCTATCTATGTCAAAAAGCTATTGTCAGCATTGCCTGCAGGAACTAAAACTCCACAATAAAATCACATTAAAAAAATATGCAGTCAAACATACAAATGTTGCTCTTTCTTGCAGTGACCATGCAATGTGCAAGTACATCTGCATTTGTAATGCTGCATTTTAAAAGGCTAAAGAAAGGCTACTATTTTTCCCTTTATAGTGATCCAGTGAAACAGACTTAATGTTCTGAAAGTTTTAATCAGACAAATTACTTGCTTAGCACAGTTGGATTTATTTTCCACTGAACTTCCTTGGTTTCACAACACATTCAAACTTAGTTCGTCATACAATTAGCTATGTGCTTATTCTGAATCATTCCCTCATATTTGCTCCAAAATTTACTTGCCAATTTTATACGCTGTTAAAAAAGACCCTTCCACATACTACCAGTTTAATATATCGATAGCACCTGGATATCAGCACTACACGTTCCTGGACTATTTGATAGCTCTTTTGTTTTGGGAACAGTAATGTTCTGCTCAAGAGATTTTTTTTTTTCTTTCTAAATTGTAAGGCAGTAACAACCATAAAAAAGGCAGAACCAAGTTCATGCTACATATTCTTTGATGAAAAGGGATAGAGGATCACCCAGATGTCACTACTACTACAGATCATGAGCAGAGTCAACCTGGATTTCCAGTCCACATGAAATCAAAAACCACAAAAAACAAATACATATGTTTCTCTTTCCAACGCTTGAAAACACAAGCTGAAAGAAATGAAAAGAGCATAAGTTTGTATAGCACTGTTTAGGAGAAAGCAGTTTAAAGCATTTAAAAGTAGTTTTTTATGAAGGAATATGTTATATTCTCAGGAATCTAGGGATAGGATTCTCCCTGTTACGCTATCTATCCGTTAGTAAAAACTGTGAAAGATGAAAATCAGTAGAGCAGAACAGTGTGCAGCATCTATTGAATTAAATTACGAAGCACATTGTCACTACTGAATGCATATTAAATATCATTTCAATAATACTGAAAGTGTTCATGAACTTCACAAACAATGGATCTATTTTTATTAAATTAGTATATATACAAACAATATTGTTGCAGCACATATTACGAATAAAAAGTGCTATTTGCATATGGCATTTTTCTTCTAAAGTTACTACACCAAGCTTTATCAACAATAGGTTAAATGACTGACAAAATATAGATAAGCCTGAAAGGGATAGAAACTATGCAGAAAAACTCATGGCAATTTGAATCACAAGCTTCCAAAAAAAACCCTCTTTAGCCATACAGTGATACATGCCTGACAGCATGACCTTAGTTGGAATTATTGATGATAGTCAAACCTAGTAAGTCACTGCAATTAAAACATAATTTAATGCCCAAGTACCTCTGGCTTTTGATTCAAACATAAGTATTTTAAATTTAAACTGGCAAATTAGTGGACCTGTGTGCATAAATGATGGTATTTAACTGGACCTGATTACTAATCTAAATTATTTTTTATACAAGCCCAGATGCTTTTCTTAAGAAGCAAAGAAAAAAACCACCCTTTCCACAGAGCTGACACTTAAAATTCTAATCAGCACAAACTGCTCTAAAGGGAGTCCAAGACACTGATGATTTCCAAGGAAAAAAAAGTCTTGTCAGTGATCAGTCAATCAGCATCCTTTGAATACAGCAGCAATCAAAATACAGTTAAGAAACAGGAATCTCCAATGCAAACAATGAATCCTAGAAATACTTATTTTTTTCTTTATAAAGTGAGAGAGACTGACAATGATAATAACTATAGCTATACATGCGTGTATATATATATATATAAATCCACATACACACTGATCCAAGACATGAAAAAAAGTAATAAAACCATATCAAATTCTGCTGCATTTCACAGAAACATAACTTAGATTTTATTCACCTGTTTTTTTAGTTTATGAGTTGTGTACATCTTAGAAAAACTAAGGTTTCCAGAAAAATACTTCACTAGTACCAAGTAAGTAAGCTCTTTTATGTTTTAGAATAGAGTAACATGCTTAATCTTCTCCCTTTAAACAAATTGCTGCACTTTAATCCTTGAAGTGGGGAAAAAGTTTCAAAATGGAAAGGGCGTATCAATGTACGCCAAACATGCAAGAACAAATTATGAGTGTGTAATTGTTCAGTTTTAGGTCCTTATTTATACACTTTATGAACAGTCCAGAGACGTCTAATATGTTACTAAAGGGATAGGAAGGTAAAACTGCTGAAAGATAATAATTTTCTTCTAAAATGCAGACCACATGGAAAACACTTTTCTCCAGATGAAAATACAGCTGAGACAGCAACTGAATTTTCCTATCTGACCCCTCCTGGCCTTTGCTGACAAGTGTTGTAGAGATTCTCTGAGCTAAAGGCTGCATCCCAACCGTCATCGTTAACAACCACCACAGCATTTCTTTTCTGAACTTGGGTATTCCTTCTTAATCTGCTTCAAACTTTGGGTCCATAACATGTGATGGCAAATAGATGCAGAGTATAAGAGTTTGTTGGTTTTTTGTTTTTTTTTTTTAATGGAGACTGCATATGGAGTATTCTAACTCAAACATAAAGCACTATTTACTGATCCAAAACCAACTATGACTTCCAAAATCGCTGTCAGCTATCTCAACAGCAAAATGAGAAGTTGCAGCAAATTCAGCAACTCCTCATGCAGAGCTAACCACACTTTTCAACCATTTTTTCTGACAAAAGTGATTGCAGTCGAAGTGGATTTTCAACAGAAAGGTTGTACGTGTGTGTCTGCTTTGAACAGTTTGAAGATTTGTTGAGAATGTTCAGTAAGAAATCAGAAAATGTGTCATACCATGTAGAATGAAATACTCATCTCTGGGTAGCGGTAACAACAACATCTCTGAACTCAAGGACAACTTCTTTCTAATGTAAAAGCTCACAACTATTTCCCTTGTCTTGTTTTTTAACTTTTAAGCAACATGTGAAAGTTTCTTACACATTTAGAGGAAAACCTTTAAAGCAACAATAGACTGTAATATAGCCAGCCAGTACAGCCAAAATACTTTTAAAATCTCTTAATAGTTTTGGTGGGTTTTTTTGTCATTTGTTTTATTTTTATTTTGGTTTGGTTTTTTTCTGTAAAGGCAAATGGAAAGGTCATCCATTAAAAAATACATCAATGGGAAAAGACAAAGAAACAAAACCACATACTGGAAAACAAAAAGAAAAAAAAATAATTTGAAAAAGGGAAGTCACAACTTCCTTTCTTCCACATCTGACTTTATTTTGCACCTGTGATCTGGATGCAGAAAAAACCATGGCTAGATTGAGAATTATGGATATTGAAGAGGTGATAATTCATTGTGTTCAGAAAAAAAAACCTGAAAAATCACAGCATATAGAGTAACATGAAATAAAGAATTTCTTTGCATCATATTTTCTCATAGCACTAATATGAAAGAAAAATGTCATTTTTCTAAACAATAAGTCAATCTTGTAAGAAACTGAATTAGTCTGATCCATTACTCTAAATTCTGCATAGCATGATTTGCATAAACAATTCTTCTAGTTGTTTGTTTTACATGGCATAGAAAATTATTAATAATCTTGAGCTACATTTAGACTTTTAACACAATAAAGACTTTCAGTCCTTAACTTACATGAGTAAATTCTAAGTGTTCAATGAAAGTTTTAGCAGCTCTGCTGTATGCAATCAAGTAAGCTGTGACTTTGAAAAACAGACACCTTTGGCAACAAAACTGAATGTGACTTTCCAAAGTGAAGTGGAAGCTTATTACGTAAAAAGCCAGGAACAGGCTTCAAGGTGGGTAAGAGCCATTTCAGAATAGCTGTCAGCAAATACACACATAAATAAATTCATCTTAAGGATAAGCTTTTCAGTGATTTATTGGACAGACCCAACAGACAGATGGTTTACTTCCAGTATGACACACCTCAGACTAGGAGTTGGTACCCATTTCCCACCATAAAAATCCATTTCTATATGTTTATAAAACTCTTGTTACTCTACAGATGAGAAGGAGAGACAGTAATAGTGAGCACAGTAGTACGCCACAGGATGTATTTTTACCAACGCAATCTTGCTTTCTGTGTTTTCCAATTTATTCTACAATTACATTTGCTTTATGGGTGGCCAATGGGACAATGTTGCTTTGCTGTCTTCCAGGCTGTATTTGCAGATTTCTCTGTCAAATAGCTTTCTCTATTTTATTTCATTGGGGAAAATGGAATAGGGAGAGTTATTTGTGTTAATTAGCCATTTCCAGTCCTCATGATATCTAAGTATATGGCAGTCCTGATATTTGGATTAGCTGTAATGAAACAGAAATGTCAATTCTCTCTTTACATGGAAAGTTTTTATTATTTGTCCACTAGTTTTTTCTATACATTACAGTAGAAAAAAAGGCCTTTAGGAAGAAGCAAACACATTTTAAAAAACATAAAAAATCATGTTAGATGAAAGTAGAGCTTAAGTTCTGCTATTCTTTGACAGAATGAAACCTAAACTAGAAGCTAAGGAAAGACTGCTATTAATGGATTACAATAACAAATGGAAAAGAAGTAAGCCAAATCATACATTTTACTCTTAGTTATTTACTTTTGTGACCAGACACACCACTACTCCAGACTGGCCCCTACTGTTGTATAAAGTGTTACAAGGTGGTATGTGTGCACATGGCATGAATGCTATGCTTATTGCTTTGACTAATTTTCTCTACATTTCTGTTTGTATATGTATATATAAATGCATACACTTTTCTTTTTTTCTGCTCTTTTGATCCTTTATCCCATCTTTCATTTTATTTATTTCCTCACTTAAAAAAAGGACTAAATTAAAAAAAAAATAAAATAAAAAAGGAAGAGGAAAAAAGGTAGGCATGACTGAGCACAGCTGTTGCTAAGAAAGCTGCTTTTACCTCAACAGACAAGGGACAGGAGGGTTTGTTGTATATAAATGCCTGTGTCAGTTCAGTGTTTTAACTGCTTGTGTAAATGCTTTTCCAGAGTTAATCAAAAGAGTATGAATGGCTTGCTGAGTACGGCAGCCCGGCATAGGTGGTTCAGACCAACAGATAGCATAAAACCTGCACAACTGACAAAATGAGCTTTGAACAGAGCAACGGGTTTTAACTGAGTTTAACTCACGTATTCCTTCCCAGCATCGTCACAGCAAGTAAAGACCAGTAGTTGGAATCGGATTTGTACTATGATTCAACTGCATGTAGCAGTGGCTATACTGTGTTGCACTGTGATTTCAGTTCAGAACTGGTCAGAGAGTATTGGATTCTGATACTCTTGAATTTTTTTGCTCCCACAGAGAATTTCTTTCAAAGATGGAAACTAAAATAATACTGACCTATACAGCATTGATACAAAGTAAGGCTTCTCTAAAATAAAATTTCTTCCTTATTGTTTTCAGGTTGAGACATGTTCTGCTCATTTCCTGGAAACTAGCCTCATGACAGAATATGTGGTAGCTTTTGAACCTCCTAGGAAGCAGATTAGGACCTCTATGATCATCTGAGATATGAAGCAGCTATCTGAGTTTAATACTGTAACAGAAAAATCTGAGAGATGTAGCATTCTTTAAAGTGGGAACTTACCTTTAAAGTGAAAAAATATTCTTCCAATGAATTTAAAAATAACTTTTCCGTGGTAAAAATAGGAAAATTATTATTAGGTCTATATATTTCCTTCTGGAGCATATTTTGAGTAATAAACTACCTGATTTTGGGTGGAAAGTATCTTAGATGATTAAGTAGTCTGGTGAGTATTAGTTCACGCAGAATTGGTGTGTATCCCTTCAAAAATCTACAAGGATTCTGGCATAGATTTACTGGAACAAGAATTTAAACCCAATTACCTTTCACAGAAAGGGAGGAAAAAGGTAATTTTCTAGTCCAGTATAAGTACTTGGTGCAAAAATTTACACAGGTTTAGCAAGTGAGGTTTCTGCTACAAAATGACTTTAAAAGGAATAGTAAGGTTCACAGAATCCAGACTGAATTAAAAGGGAGGTACCTTTGCCAAAAAGGCAAGTGAAACTTTAATTTGTCTTGAATGTCAGAGTAGTACAAGAAATTACAATTTGAATGCTTTTAAGTATTAAGAGCATTAAGAAACACAATTAAGTATTAAGCATTTAGAAACACAGATTCCCTTTTATGAAGATGACCTTTTTCTAATAATTTGTTACAGCTTTTCTATTGTATACTTTCTTACCATGTCAATTATTTAAGTTACCTTTTTAATAAACGTAAGCACACTTTTATAGAAATAGTGTGTAAAAAGGCCTGGTTGGTTTAAAAATATTTTAAATGCCTGGAGTATATTAAAAACTCCGCAATTTTATTCTAAAGGGTATTTATGAAAAGGCTCTCATCATCTAAAGTCTAGGGTCCTGGCCCAAGAAATCAAGACACACAGTACACAGAACAGCTTGTCTATGAAAATGCAGATGTAAGGGTAGGCTTCAGATGCCCAGGAGAGCTACCTACAATACAGATACTTTAGGTACTCCCCTGAATTTCATGATCAGTTTTGAGGTAGTCTCCATTTTCTAACTGGACATTTCACATAACCTCTGTAAGAGTTTACAAAAATGGGCTGACCTTAAAACTTGAGTTTATACTTCATTTTAAGATTATGAAATATTTTCTGTAATTCATCCCAAAAATCCCCCCCAAAAATAATGTATTCCTATTTTAAAGTAAATGTTATATTCTTAAAACAATGTCTTGTCTCTTACTCCACTCCTGAGAAAATCCAACTCTCCACATAACAAATACGATGATGAGAAGTTATCATTCAACGTAAGGTGATCCAATCAGTTGTTGCTACTGCTTCCACCTCTATGAAGTAAGAGTTCACTTTCAGAAGCTTTAAAATACTACAAGCCTGTAACTCTGAACACTTGGATGAAAATACATTACCAGTCTCCTCTCCCAGGCAACCACCAATGGAACAAGAGGACATAGTCTCAAGCTGTGACAGGGGAGGATTAGGCTGGATGTTAGGAAGACGCTCTTCAGAGGAAGAGTGATTGGCCATTGGAATGGGCTGCCCAGGGAGGTGGTGGAGTCACGATCATTGGAGGTGTTTAAAGTAAGACTGGATGGGGCACTTGGTGCCTTGGTTTAGTTGATTAGATTGTGTTGGGTGATAGGTTGGACTTGATGATCTTGAAGGTCTTTTCCAACCTGGTCCGGTCTACTGGTCAATTCAATTCAATTCAATTCAATTCAATTCAATTCAATTCTATTCTATTCTATTCTATTCTATTCTATTCTATTCTATTCTATTCTATATACATAGTAGAGGTAATGAATTATGTCATTCTATTCTATTCTATTCTATTCTATTCTATTCTATTCTATTCTATTCTATTCTATTCTATTCTATTCTATATGCATAGTAGAGGTAATGAATTATGTCATTCCATTGAAACAGTTAAAATACTCAACCATGTGCTGCTTATCTCCCTTCTTGCCTTCCTGACATCTGGGTTTCAATTCTGACATTCACAGAATCTGCAGCTGCAGAAGAAATCCCATTTTCTATACATTTATGCACACAGCAGTGTATTTGCATTCACCTCTTGTCTTATTACATCAAATCACTCTTTTTCTGAATATGCTTCCAAGACTTGTGCAACATCAACTCCCACTACCAACTCAATCCAGTCCTAATATATCATTCATGGTTTACAAAGAATTGAGACTTCATATCATATTAAGCTGAGTTTTCTACAGTTTAACTTCTGGTGGCTTCTTCACCTTGTCTTGACACAATCCTCTGTGGAACAAACCAATGCACAATTACTCATGAGACCATGTAATTTTTACTCTAACACACATTCTTCAGACTTGCTTTTATTTCTACAACAAAATATGAAGAAAACAACTGTCTTGCTTTCTTTTGTAATTTATTCTATTATAGTTGCACTTTGGAAATGACACTCTGTGACTGTAACATTATTTTTTCCTGACCAATAGTGCTTCAGTTATATATTTCCTTGTTTTTTGCAATCTTAGTGATTCCTGTAAAGCACTTCCCATGATTTCATGAGGCAATCAAGTGAAAAGTGGTAAGAAAATGATTATTTTACTGTTGTCAAGATCCCACTTAAAGAAAACATTTACGTGCTTTTTTCCTTTTTCTAAAGCATGGTGCAATGTGCATTCGTTTGTGTGACAAGCAGGAGCTAAGGTGTCTGAAATAGATATTAGTCTGCTTTTTTGTTGGCTGAGGTTTAGAATAATATAGTGACTCTATGGCAAAAATTTTGAAGTTTGTGACCCCTAAGTTTTTCATGTGACAAAATTACACTTATTTTCACTATGAGAGATATGTACTTTTATCCCCCCCCACACACAGAATCATTGCCTTGTTTCAGCTTGAAAAGTCCTCCAAGATCATCAAGTCCAACCACCAACCTAACACCACCACAGACATTAAACCATGTCCCATAGAGCCATGTCCATATGTTTTTTTGAAGAGCACCAGGGAAAGTGACTTCACCACCTCCCTGGGCAACATATTCCAAAGCGTGACCACTCTTTCCACCAAAAAATTTGTCCTAATATCCCATGTAAGCCTTCCCTGGCACAATTTCAGGCCATTTCCTCTTATCCTATCACTTGGTACTAAGGAGAAGAGACCAATCCCCACCTTGCTACAACCTCCTTTTGGGTAGTTGTAGAGTGCAATTATGTCTCCCCTCAGCCTCCTCATCTCCAGACTAAACAGTACCCATTCCCTTAGGTACTCCTTAGAAGACCTGTTCTCTAGGCCCTTCACCAGCTTTGTTGCCCTTCTCTGGACACACTCTAGCAACTTGATGTCCTTCTTGTATTGAGGGGACCAAAACTGCATATAGTATTCAAGGTTTGGGCTAATCAGTGATGAGTACAGGGGGACAATCCCTTTCCTACTCCTGCCAGCCACACTATTCCTGATGCAGGCCAGGATGCTGTTGGCCTTCGGGACCACCTGAGCACACTGCTGGCTCATGTTCAGATGGCTGTTAACCAACATGCCCAGGTCCTTTTCTGTTGGGCATCTTTCCAGACACTGCCCCAAGCCTATAGCATTGGAGGGAGTTGTGACACATGTGCAGGACCTGGCACTTGGCTTTATTAAACTTCATACAACTGACCTCATACAACTGGCCCATCTATCCAGATCCCTTCACAGAGTCTTCCTACCCTCATTTATCTTGAGGCTGCTTATTGCAGATACCAGTAGCATACCTTCTAGGGAAAGTGAATTAAATAATTTCTTTATACAGAAAACACTGTCTAGATGTGGAGGATTAACGTAACTAGTATCTTTCTGAAAAACAAGAACAAAATTCTCGTACTGTGTCCACTACTGGGCCCCTCACTTTAGGAAGGATGTTGACTTGCTGGAATGAGTCCAGAGAAGGGCAACGAAGTTGGTGAGGGGTTTGGAACACAAGCCCTATGAGGAAAGACTGAGGAAGCTGGGGTTGCTTAGCCTGGAGAGACTCAGGGGTGACCTTATCACTCTCTACAACTACCTGAAGGGAAGTTGTAGACAGACAGATGTTGGTCTCTTCTCCCAGGCAGCCAGTACCAGAACAAGAGGACACAGTCTCAGGCTGCACCAGGGGAGGTTTAGGTTGGATGTTAGGAAGAAGTTCTATACAGAGTGATTGCCCATCGGAATGGGCTGCCTGGGGCGGTGGTGGAGTCACTATCATTGGATGTTTTCAGAAGGAGACTTGATAGGGTGCTTGGTGCCATGGGTTAGTTGTTTAGGTGGTGTTGGATTGGTTCATGGGTTGGACGCAATGATCTTGAAGGTCTCTTCCAACCCGGTGTATTCTATTCTATTCTATTCTATTCTATTCTGAGAAGAACCTTCCATTATGCCTCTTTTCAGCTAAAATGATTTCATTTAAAATCACTACTGTTATCTACAGATATGCATCCTATATTTCATCTTCATTAGTGTAATTAAGCATGTATTGTTTCATGACGTATTAACACATACAAGGTTATGTTATCTAAGAATCAGCACTAACTGATCAGTGGACCAACTTGTATCTGCATCTGGCATGTTTCTTCAAGACTGTATCTCAAATTGCAAGCTGTTTCCAAAATTCTTTGAGTTTGTTGGGATGTGGATACAAGGTGATTGAGAACTAAATGAGACTCCTACATCTCACATGAGCAGCACTAGACCCTAACCAGTCTGTGCTTGTGTAAGATGAGCAAAGGATGACTTGACAAGAAACTCATGTTTTATTCAGTCTAAGGTACTACCATTTTCAGAACATAGAATCTTCAGCAGTTATTCAAAACAGAAACACAAAATAACTTGATCACAGAAGGGAACTATGAGAAGAATTCAAACAGAAAATCTGTCCAAAGGCATTTGAAATGAAGACTTAGCCTTTGCCCTGTCCCAGTTTCTTCCTGCTTGCATTTGTGGAGCAGTTTTCTTTGAATTTGACAACAGTTAGATGCAGTTGTGTGGATTATCTACACTTCTCTCCGCAAACAGGAAGCTCTGTTTGTGTCCTCCTCAGTTAAAGGAATCATGTGTCACTGCTCAGCTATCCCATTCTTCAAAATCCAGAGGGAAACATTCAATCGTCACATTGTCAATCAATTGCATTATGATGACTTTTCCCCCCCTTATATAGCTACAGGACACAAAAACTGATGCATTAATGACAAGAAGCTACATGGAGTTAGTTAAGCCATGTCCATTTCTGCCCTCTGCTTTGTGTTTCCTAGTACCCTTCCCTAGTCCAGACATAAACATCTCCTGCATACTATGGCAGTACTGCCCCTGTTTCACTCGTGACTTTTGAATGCAGCATGCAAAGCTGAAGTTCATGCATGAACTTCCAAAGTACATTCACAAGACAAACACAAATTATTGTGATAATTAGTATGCAATTTCCTGTTGTTTTCTTCAGCACAAAGCAAATATGTGCTGTTTAATATTACAGACTCTTTTGTCCTTACTTTGAAATTCCTTTTTCTGATGGACAAAGGAGTTTTGTGTGTGAAAGAAACTGAAGTTTCAGCCCCAAACTCAAACATGAGAACAATAAGCCACTGGAATAATTGCTCCAGAGAAGCAGTGGATTCCTCAATGTTGGGATACTTTCAAGACTCAGCTAGACAGGGTACTGATCATCTTTTGTAGACCATGGTTTTGCCAAGAAAGCTTGGACCAGATGAGCCCTGACATCACTTCCAACCTGTACTCTGCTATTCTGTGATTGTAAAGTTCTGAAACTGGATGTAAAAATGAAAATTAACATTCCTGTCTTCCTGATCACATTCAAAGGTCCTACTTTTTCCTCATAAAGATTGTTAACACATATTTAGTAAGAAAGCAGTAAGTGACTTTTGTAATATAATCTGAAAAACAAAATATAAAAAGATTTTTTTTGCTTCATTTTCAACTATTACTTCAAAGTAAAATAAAATAAAGGAAGAAATTGCCTGAAGCAGTAAGTCTTTGATCAATTGCTTACAGAAGAAAAGACTTCTTTTTTAAGTATGACAAGGGGTTACTAATGAAAAGTAAGCTCAATGATTATGAAATTGCCATCAAGAGTCTGTTCAGAGACACTTATTCTGTGTTTTGAGGGTGGGGAGGGCTTGGAAGAGGAGGGACAGACTTCACCAAGCTTCATCACAGTTAAATCAAATATGACCACTGAGAGCAGTGGCAGCACCTCTTCCCTATTTTCCCCTCCTCTGGAGAAACAGTGTAGGAGGGTCAAGTAGCCATACAAACTGGTAGATAGGCAGAAAAACTAACCCTGCCTAAAGCACTTATGTTCCAAGGTATCCTGTTTGACAACTCACAGTACCTAACTACCTTTAAAATAGCAGTATCAAGCAGCCACAGCAGATACACAAGAGGAAGCAGGCAAAGAGATTTCTTAAGTTTACTATTGCAGCACTGCTGCCCATGTTCTGTGCAACTTTTTTGGTTGCTTGTTCATTAGTAACAGGTCCTAAGCATTCAGCTATAGTATTTCCAGCATTAACCTGCATTGGACAATGACTGCCTGACCAATTCCGTATTTCTGTCCCATCTCTTAGTACATAGGGCTGAACAAAACCTTTGTCTCTGAGGACATATTTTGGAGGAAAAGACCAAATCCTTTGGCTTAAAAACCTAGAGCTTTCATGTTAGAAAAGTACATAAGTCTGTCTTTGGCATTTTGCTAAGCTGGATGGAAGACATGTTCTTTCACTTCATTTTGATTTGGGTCTTCATTGGGTAAATGTTTGTCTGAGTCCTTACTGATCTTTATTTGTACTCATACTTCTTAGATTCTTTGCCACAGAATAAAGACCTGATGGCACATGAATTTTCTTGCACTTATTTTTATCTCTGCAATACTAGCTGTTACAACAGTTAGAAATGTATAATATACTGTATTTGCACCATTCCTCTAAAGCAATCTGACAAGAACTTTTAATGGAGTTTGGTTCAGAGATTGCAAGATCAGCATTTGATTGGAAAATGCTTTCTAGCAAACAGTTTAGATGGAAGCACGTTTTTAGGAAACGATGTTCTTATAGCTGATGTTCTAAGTTAAAATGGTATTTGAAAATACAGGACCAAATAATACAGCATCATGCACTGATTATTATTTTTTTTCTTTTATGATATCATGAGATTCAAAATATTGTTGGAAAACAGCATTTAGTTCTTCCCAGGGACCACCATGAGAACATTGCACTTACACTCCTCAGTGATCAATCAAATTCTGGAAATCCTATCTTTCATGAAGTATCGGAAAAGCTCTATTTACTAATCCAGAAACATCCCATAGGAAATTTCAGCCAGGACTAAGAGTACAAGCAAATGGTATCAGCTTTAGAGATCATGCATTTGTGCAGAACAATATAGGTGTGTCAGATAGAGATACATTTTTAAAAAAAAAGCCTCACCCCACTGCAGTAAGATAGTGTTGAAAGAGTCAGCTGACATCTCTCTATTCAAGGCAAAAGCCGTCTTTGAAATTATCCATAATTCTGACATACTAGGTAAAATGGAAGTCAATGTATATATGCTGTGAATATTACTGACCTTCTTTCAGCAGAGCTGTATTTTTTAATGGAGTGCAGTAAAAGGTTACAGTAATTGAAACTGGAAATACTGCTCTTTTGTTTTCCATTTTGTTGCAATCAGTGTTACTAACACATTTTACTAACTATCACAAGTCTTTCAAAACATTGACTCTGGCCACAGTATTTGACAAAGCACATGTGCTATCTTCATGCCTTCAGACAAAGGATGAGAGAAAATATTCTGAAGAATCAGATATCTGCAGAATCAGAGATGATAAGATGAGGGATAATACAAGGATTCAGATCCTTAGTGCCTGATATTCGTAATAGCCTTCATTAAAGACTTGGGGGGAAAACACATCTACCAGCAGCAATTACAATTATTATGCACTATTGGTGCTACAGTATTACTGAAGCAACAGCTTTCAAATAGTAGAAGATGTTCTTTAAGGGTAAGTTTACTTGGACTTTTATGACTTACTGTAATATGACAGCATACCAACATTTTAGATTTTCTTAGAAGACAGATCACAGGCACTAGAAATGCAGACAATGCAATGAACATATTTGCTTCTCTTCCTTATTGTCTCACTTGGTATTTCACTGATCTTGTGCAGATCGTGCAGGCTGACAGTATTTCCAGCTGCAATAATTATGCTCATTCTTATGCCTTTTGAAAACTATTTTGAGATGATGCCGCTGTGAGAAAAGCATCTTGCTAAAGAACCTAACCATCACCTACAGCTTTGATGCAAATAGTGAATCACACGGAAGGTACAAACAAGATTTTAAAGCTAATTAAGTAATCACAGTTTCCACTAAACAGGACTGCCTGTTTGTGCTAAGATTTGTTGAGCCATTTTGCTGGCATGAGGAAAGACTGTAAAAGTAGACAGAGGGATGCTAAACTAAGGCAGTGAGCAGCGTCCAAGTGGAGCAGCCCCAGAAAGAACACAGCTTCCCTTAGAAGCAGTCATTCCTCTCAGTTCCTGCAGATTAACGAGGCTCTCAACTGATGCCAACAAAAGATGAGTATCATTTTACAATCTGTCCATGTCTGTAATATTCCACACAAAGAGTTCTCTATTATAGTGTTTCCACAGAAGGCATTAGCTATCAGCAAACAACAAATGTAATCCAAAAGAAGAATGTCTTAGAGACTCCAAATCTTAATTGCTGCAGTGGAATGGTAGACAAAGGGAAATTAAAATGTGCATACATTTGCTTCAAAAACTAGTCTTTCTGTGATTATTTGTTAGCCTGATCCTTGAGGGGAGTGAGAAAATATCTGGTGGTTTCCGTCTTTCAGTACCAAGTTTTGTGAAATAACCATTAACAAGTTGCCCTATGAATCATTTCTCCTTTCAGTTACTTAAACATGACAATACCAGAAAATGTACAGAAAAGAACCATACAGGCTGTACTAGCCTCCAGTTTACATTTCATGTTGATTTCTTTAGTATAGACTTAATTTTCTGAAAATTGACAATTTTATTATTTCTTAGATTTTTCAGAAATTTGTTGAGACATCTACATTTGTAATTTTACATGTTTACAGCATTAAAAAAACCCAACAAAACCAACACACCAAATTACCACAAATTTAAGAGCTACCTCCCTCTGATGAAACTAACAACATCTATCTGGAGGACAGAAATGCCATGATTGCAAAAAACAGCTGAAAAGAATCTTGGACAATTACAAATCTAAACCAATTTTTTTTCATTACCTAAAGAAAATGTAATTTATCTTCCACCCCCAGACAAGCCTTCTCTTTATTTTAATCGCAGTAAGTCCCTAGTGATTGTACAGTAAAATATGAGCTGAAATCTCTCTTTAAGCTACTATGTTGTGAGAATCAGTGGTGGTAGATCTTACTTCTGTGCAGGAATAGGAGGCAGAGCGTACACACAAACAGAACAGCAGGAGGAATAAATAAAAACAGAGTCCTGCAGCAAATCAACCAGAGGAAGCTCAAGAGTGGGTTTGGTTAATTTAGAGCCTAAAACAATTGCCTTGTGGTTCTTTACCCAGGACAAATTTGACAGGGGCTATGACAATTAATATTGAGGAAATCAGAGTAGCTTAGCTGAAATCAGTTGACCTGGACTGACTGATACCACATGAGAGTCTATTTTATTGTTTTACAGAAACGTGACATTAGTCAAGGAATGCTTTCATCTGAGTTACTCCAGAGTGACATTATGAAATAAAAAAGCAGACTCACAACTCCTCTGACTACAGCAGAACTTTCCAAACACTTCCAGTGATAGTATAAAACTTAGTATTTGTCTCTGAAATGCTCTGAACTTTCTGAACTTCAACACACTTTGGGAAACCAAGTAAAATACAAGAACTAATTCTATTTCTGCCCACTTATCAAAACTACCAAATATGAAGAGTTAACATGTATTGTTTCATGCTTCATCGCCAAATGGACAGAACCCTTTTTCCTGATTAAGAATGTAAAAATCTGACAAACATTCTAGAACATGTATTCTATCAATATGAAAGAAAATTCTTGTTTGTCCAGCTTAAATGCTATTGTGAACAAATATCTAGAAGATTGACATCATGTATTTTCTTCCAAAATCAAGAACAAAACTACACATTTCTGGAGTTTTAACCTGTTTCTGATTTTGGGCAAATATTTTTTTCCATGTTAAAAGCTCTTGGTTAATGTTACCTTTAAACCATTAAATCTTCATATGAATCACTCTGTTATTTTAAGAGACAATGAAAATGTACTAATTGAAAACTGCGTGATCTCTGTACTTCTATTAGAACAAGACCAAAAGCACAAAGAAATGTATTGTTTGCCATCTAAATAAATGCAAATTTTGACTGCATAACAGAATACTGGCACTTACTCCATCTGGCTTAAGTACATACTCATGTCCAGTGTGAAAACTGTGAGTCCTGGCATTTAATGAATAAACAATAAATCCAGTATTTGTCTGTTTAGTATCCATCACTGGGAAGAACTATGATCCAATGTGACAACCCCTTCCAATACTGAAGTTTGTCCTGTAAATGTTTGTTTCTCATGACTTTAATTTCTGTATTGTGTAATATGCTACAAAGATCACCTTGACAGCCTTATGTACATGTACAGTTATGTTTGCCTTTCACAGAGAACTGCCTTATTTCAGCCTTTATCATAGACAAAAGTTGGCATTGCTGTGTTATTTGTTTGGTTTTTTTAGAGGCCAGAAGGACGAGCAAGTTCTACACAGCTGGGAGTTGTATAGTTCATAATACATTACCATTTCTCATCTACTTTCTTCAGCAAATTCTGTTAATTTCCAGTATGTTAAACATTCCTGCAATGTACTGTCTCATTTTGCCTACAATAATGTTGCATAAAGACCTATAGTAAGATCAGAGTGCTCTCCTTTACCTTTCAATGACTTAATGATCGAATCTAAGACTTAAAATCACAATTTTGTTTCACTAGGGAAATAAAAAGTAAACAAAATATGTCAAAATGTAACTCCCACCTACCTCTATGTGCTTTCAATACTCTACATATAAACCTTCAATCCTAAAAATATTAATGTAATACATCCATTTCAGCAAGATGCTTACAAATTTTTCTTCAAGAGAAATGTGCAAAGTGCTTCCCAGTTTTTTAACATATTTCCTTAGATCAGCTCATGGATGACAGTGGACAAGAGCTTCAGAACAACTTTATCTTAAAAGTGAGAACAGATTTAATATAAATGAGCACGGATTAAATGATACATTGAATTTATGGAAAGGCACTATATTCACCTGGAAAACTAATGATTAAATTTATATAATAGCTGACAGAAACATAGGAAAAGAATGACCTTTTGTTGCACAACTGCAGCTATGTGGAAAGAAAAGCTATGTTTCAATCCTTGAAGAAAATTCTAAACGAAAATGTGCAGAGACCAGGAAAGTCCATAATAGTCATTCCACAAAATGCCAAACTAGATAGCCAAGTTATCTTCATTTTTCTTATACCACACCAAGACTGTAAACTGTTTACTTCTACTTATGATCAACACACTGCTTCATTTTCAAGTTTAACCTAAGCTCCTTCATCATAGAAATGTTAATGACTGATACTTTACTCAGTTCAATCTTATTTCATTTACGATTCCACACACAAAATCGGAGACTATCATTCTATTACCTCCAAGACTCAAATGAAGAGGAAATATTTTTCAAGGAAAAACCTGGAATACACTCACTTCATTTGGGAAACCCAGATACCAGCCTATTCTGATTTAGTTACACTGAAAGTACACCAGATTTGATGTTCAGCTTACACCTGCACAAGAAGCTGAAGACTTCTTGTCGCATTACTTCCTCTTTAGCTCTAAGCAAACATCTTTCCACTTACAAGACAAAAAGAAACATCTCTGAGCACCAAGCACTCATACAAAATTCACCAAAGACCAAGATACTGATAAGTGGAAGAATACTATGAATTCTTAGCCAGTAACTGTTGTAAGAGAAATTCCATTTTTCATTTGGGAGTATGGATATCCACCCCGTGGCCATGCTTACATAGACTTCAGATGACACAGCAGCAGAAAAGACTAGCAAATAGTGAAGTAAGACAGTTGACTCAAGAATTCTCAAGCCTTTGTGATTGAAATTAAACTATAAAACTATCTACTTCTCCTCTACCTAAGAGGAAATAGAAGAACAGCAATGCTTAACTGTCCATTACTATCATCCTAATGTGACTGAAATAATTTAGGTTCTGTATTTACATATGGAACTCTTAAAGACTTCTAATAGCCAAATAAAATTCTAGGGTACAAACATGCCATGACATCCTTCATCCTTCATTTAGTGTCAGGGTATGTTTTTATCCAGAACTGTGACTGAATTGAACAGTTGTTCCCTCTTCCTATCTTTTCCACCAGACCTTTTCACTGAGAAACCATCTTCCCCAAATGGTGTCAGCTAAATTAATGACTCTTGACAGAAAAACTCAGTGCAGCTAGCACTCACTTTAATTGAGGATGTCAGAAGATGCTTAGCATAACAGTTCACATCCTGTATTCTTCTTTCATAAACACTGTATCACTCTACTATATTACATTATATTCTTCTGAAAACTTCTTTAAAACATCATAGACATATTCCCACCAAAGATAAATCCACTGCATAGGAAAAGAATCATAAATACATATGTTTAGCTTCATATTCTGAATTAAGAATATTCTGAATTAAGAATAAATTCGCATTAAATTGCCAGTGAGATTAAAAGAAAAATAATTGAAAGTTTGCTCTATGTATGACATGGAAGTATTGTGATGAAATATATTATTTTGCTAGAAACATGAACAAATCTAACAAAGTATTATCAGCATCTAAGATGCATTTTGGCTACTTAGAGCTATCCATCACCAATGCTGTTGTCACCATTTAGCTTCACATCACTATTTACTTATTTTACGAAGCAGTTTATAAAGTCTCTTATGTTTATTTACTTACCAACAGTATCACATGGCTCATCTTTATGTACACAGAAATCCTTCCTAGATTTGGGGGGGAAAAGAAACATGTTAAGCAAGCCAAGCTGTCAGACTGGTAATGACTATGTGACCTATTTACAAATATTTTTTATGGCTCAATGAATAAATACAGAATACCACTATCTCAACAAAGAGCATGAGGACGCAAAGGTTACCCAGAACACTTAAAACTTCAGTCTCAGAGTAGATCAGTCAGGTGGCAAAACATGGACCACAAATTAAAATGGCATTGTGCCTAATTTCTGTAAGTATCTTGAAATGTTACAAGTCTAAAGTTACTCTTTCTTTCACATGAAAAGAAATATCTTCAGTGTTTAGTATCAGGTCCAAATGCAGCACTGTAATTCAGCATTCACATCAGAATCAGAAAGTTTTTGTGCTAAGAAGTCAGTGGTTTAAATGACTAATAGGAACACATTCTAGTGTAAAAGGAACGTATTCTGCATTTCTGTTAGGTCTTCCCAATCTCACAGAGGCTAACTCAACGGAGGAAGAGAATGCTATCTCTGACTCTTAGTCCAGACATAGCTCTCTAAATAAGACTTCTCCATTGCATTAAGTGGAATAAATATTGGATCTCTGTCTTTTAAACAGCTTCTGCATGAGATTCATTTTAATTTCACACCTATTTTATGTGTTCTCAGAGCCATGTAACAAGTTAACAAAAAAGAAAAGAAAAAAAAAAACAAAAAACCCAAACAAACAAAAAAATCCCCACCCAACAAAACCCCACCAACTGGGAAGCGGGGGAGGGAACCAACAGAAAGACACAAGAAGACTCCCCGACCCGGTACAGCTTCTAAGCAAAACACAGACTAATTAACTGAACTTCATTATCACATACCCAAACAAATAAGTTTATGTTCTTTAGCTGTAATCATGCCCATGTTTAGAGAGCAGCCACGTGGGCCAGAGATTTCAACTTTGCATTCCAATGATGAAGCTACATAGATATACACATATACTGGTAATTATAAAAACATGCACATACAGAAACACTAATTTTCCAGAACAAAATGAAGGAACTGTTTGGTACTTTTGATGAGAGAGTAGACTTGTGATACTTATCACTTTAAAACATGTAACTACTGCATGAGCTGTTTGCTTGTTTGTTTGTTTGTTTCCCACAGAGTGACAGACCCAAAATCAATCTCTCTAAAAGGCTGGCAAATTTTTGACACTTGTTAAACACCATACAGACAGAGTTGTGGAACTATATACCTTTTGATTCTCCAGACACCACTGACAGATAATTGCAGAGTAGAAAAGCAAAACAGCAGTGCTGGAAGCAAATCTTGTGAATAAACTGATACAGAAATTCTGGAAATCCAGTTAGAAGAGCCTTGGAAATTGATCCAAAGGTGGCAAGAAAGAAACACTAATCAGATACAGAAGAAAATGCATTTTATTTTTTCAAACCTGCAACAAATTGCACTAATGCACTGGGTTGCAATACAATTCTTTGTTTTGTGCTATGTGACACAAGGGACTTATTTTCTTGTTAAACAGCATGACAGAACTATTAGAAATATGGGACTTGTGGTGAGGCAAAAGAACATGCGTAAGGACAATCTAAGGACATAGATTGTCTTTCACACACACTCATACAACTGCCATATATTAACAGATGTAATAAGAAGTGGAAAAAAAAAAGAGAGCATATCTTCAAATGTATAAGAATACCATCTGACATCTTAAAACTGCCAATTTCCAAGAGGATTCTGCTTATGTAATAGCTTTGTTCTCAAAACCTTAAGGAGATGGTTTTGTTTCATTTTTCCTTCTTGGCTGAGTGACTACAGTTATGCTATCCATCCAGGGTTTCATTATCAGACTTGAGGGAAATGGTACTGCTATGATTTGGCAAGAGGGAAGTACAATAAACCACGCTTATTTCCAGATTTACATTGAAAGAATGTAATACCTCCTTTCATTTCCAAGAATATGAATGCATTACTAGGCTCCTTAGTAAAGAATCAGAGCCCTAACTAGACCTACCAATGACTCTCACGGAAATAATTTTCTACTTCCCATAAGCTAACTTAAAAATTCCAGCATATTATAACTATGTTCCTCTATGTGTATGTAACACATATATACATATATTATACAGATACACCCTTCTATGCTTTATATATATGAAATTAGCATACTGAAACTACACAGAACAAGAGAGACTTCAGACTCTTCTGATTATAAAACAGAACAATAAAGCACACTTCAAAATCTTCAGAAAAGCCACTGAGATTATTTGCCTTTGTCTGTTTCCTCCCTTCTCTTAGCAGAACAGGGCAAAGATAGTAGCATTACCATTAACACAAAGAACTTTCATGGTGTAAGTTAGTAACTGAGTCTAACAACAAAAGAAACTGGTTAAAGCACACTAAAGTCCCCTTCTATCCACTCCACAGCACACAACTTAGTATTTGGATAAACACACATTAGTCTAAACAGTTGCTTTGCTTGCACATGAAAGGGAGAACTGGTCCTTATTCTAGTAAGAGAAAAGACATGCTTTCATGAGATGCTGGACTAATTTATGTGATTGAACAGGTTGGCTAACCCTAGAAAAGATTTCTAAGGAAGAATGAGTAATTACTCATCCATTGTTTGTATTTAGTTAGCACACTTTTAATCAAATACATATAGCATTATGAAGGGCCTTCACAGCAAAACTATCCTATTTCTAAACAGAAATCACTACATTCTGTTTGTTAAGAACACCTGATGTGTAGATGGCATGTACAACAGAAAGACACCAGGAAGAGCAGAGGAAGGCTAAAGGAAACTTTTTTTGTGTGACTACTTTCCAGCAATTTGTCATTTTAGATAAACTTTAGACCGGTTTTAGGCATACTTACCAAAAGACATATTTCTTGCCCAAGCCAGTTTATAATTTTCTTCCATACACTAGACCGGAGAAAAGAAGAAATGGAAGAGGACAGACAGTGGCTTTTACCAGCCTGGTTTTCACTCTACTTTCCATTTCTTAATTTCTCTAATGTTTGTAATTTTGGAGACAGTGTAGGATTGAAACTGCATTCTCAATCCTGCTGTTCTCATTGAGCATAGGACTTAGAGCTTTTTAAGACAAATTTGATGTTTACTGCCAGAGCAACAGGTTTTCTCAAATCACAAGCTTTTGTAAAAAATAGTTGCAATTAATGGCTGTGATGGCAAATAACATTATCATCACATTGCAAATGCCTTAGCTTGCATTTTGCTAACTGAATAATGAAAATATTGCAGATTCCCACATATAAGCTATGTGTGACTAGTAAATGCACTTTAAAACCCCCCAAATTAAACAAAACTTGACTTTGAAGTTAATGAACCACAGAAAATCAAACATTCACTACTCAGTTTGGAATTTAAACAATTATGCACAGGAAAAGCAGCATCATGCATACTGTTTAAGTCCCTACCATGCCTGAAATAGGGGCAATACATGAACTTAAGCACCATCAAAGAGCAACAGTGGATGTCTGCCTTATTTTCAGTTACCCCATCAGGTAGCCTATGCAGATAGCAACTGGTAATATCATCTCAGTGGCCACCCACATCAAGGCTTATTTCTACAGAATCTGTAAATTTAAACATAAGGAGGATGTTGATGTGCAGTAGTATATTTCTTCCTCAAAGTAAAGAACTTCCTGATATGTATATTATTAAACTACTACTACAAACATGTATCTGAATCAGACAGTTTTATCAAGAGTCCTTAAAACAATTTCTGTTTTCATTGTCCATTCCTCTTATACTCTCCCTCCCTGGGCACCTTTTTTAACTTTCAAACTTTTTCTTTCTGTCTTTGTTTTATTTTTACGGCACTGTTATTTTAAACAGGACACCTGAAGGACAGCCAAGGGTTCAGGTCCAGCCAACATAGATTTAGGAAGGGCAGGTCCTGCCTCTCCAACCTGATCAGTGCTGGGCCGCATCCTCTTTAATATCTTCATTGATGATCTGGATGAGGGGATTGAGACAGTCATCAGCAAATTTGCAGATGACACCAAGTTGGGAGCAGATGTTGATCAGTTAGAGGGTGGAAGGGCTCTGCAGAGGGACCTCAACCAACTGGACAAATGGGCGGGGTCCAATGGGATGGCATTCAACAAGTCCAAGTGCTGGGTGCTGCACTTTGGCCACAGCAACCCCATGCAGAGCTACAGGCAGGGGTCAGAGTGCTGGAGACCAGAAAAGGACCTGGGGGTGCTGATTGACAGCCGCCTAAACATGAGCCAGCAGTGTGCCCAGGTGGCCAAGAAGGCCAGTGGCATCCTGGCCTGTATTAGGAATAGTGTGGCCAGCAGGAGCAGGGAAGTCATTGTGCCCCTGTACTCTGCATTGGTTAGGCCACACTTTGAGTACTGTGTCCAGTTCTGGGCCCCTCAGTTTAGGAAGGACATCGAGACACTTGAACATGTCCAGAGAAGGGCAACAAGGCTGGGGAGAGCTCTTGAGCACAGCCCTGTGAGGAGAGGCTGAGGGAGCTGGGGTTGTTTAGCCTGGAGAAGAGCAGGCTCAGGGGAGACCTTATTGCTCTCTACAACTACCTGAAAGATGGTTGTAGCCAGGAAGGGGTTGGTCTCTTCTCTCGAGCAACCAGCACCAGAACAAGAGGACACAGTCTCAAGCTGCACCAGGGGAAGTTTAGGCTCAAAGTGAGGAGAAAGTTCTTCACTGAGCGAGTTGTTCATCATTGGAATGGGCTGCCCAGGGAGATGGTAGAGTCACCGTCCCTGGAGGTGTTCAAGAGGGGATTGGACGTGGCACTTGGTGCCATGGTCTAGACATGAGGTCTGTGGTGACAGGTTGGACTCAATGATCTTTCAGGTCTCTTCCAACCTTGGTGATACTGTGATACTGTGATACCTTACTTCATTAGAATAAGCCAATTTAATGGGAAACTAAACAAAAAACTCAGACTGAAACAGGGCTACAGCACAGTGAAATGAACAAACTGGTATCAGATTCATATACCTCATTAAAGTTGACTTGTGCTGCAGAGAAAGACTGAGGGACAACCCAGTTTTATTTTCCACTTTACCTACGTCTTGTAAAGTACCTTTTTCATGGTACTCTCTGCCACTGTTGAAAAACAGTTTCTGTTACAAGCACATTCTGCTCTTTGTAGTTAAGCATTAAAAATGAGCTCTGCAGAATACTCAGTACTTCATTTATAACTCTTCAGGTTAACTGACACAACTGGCATGTGAAAGCACAGGATAGGTTTTTCAAAGCACTCTTGTTATTCTATTATCATGTGAGACAAAAAAGGAAGTGTTGGTGGAGTTTTAAGAAGCGGACACTGAATGTGTTAGATAACCAAAACTTTTTATTTCTGCTTGAAAACTACCAAGCAGCTGGTGCTCATCTGGCTAAACAAAATTATTTCTCTCAATGCAGCAGGTCTGCCATTCAAAGATTAGGAAGTTGCGACAAAGGGCATTGTTCTGTGTTTGCAAAATGGAATGAGACTCTGAATTAACAAAATACACAAGTGGAGCCATACGAAAGGTTAGCTATACCATAAACCTGATGATATGCAGAGGGGGCCTAAAATAGCAAAATATTCCCACAATCAGTGAAACACAGTGGCTTGATTTATTAGCAGCTAGAGGAGCTCTGAGATGGGAGGCAGTACAGTCCAGAGAATACCACTGGAAAAAAAAAAAAGTCAGAAGAACAGATCTTTAATTTCTAGCTCCAGCACTGACTTACTATCTGACATCCAACCAATCACTTCCTGCTCTCTACTTCAGTTTTCTTAACACTGATTAGAGATTTACTCCAAAAAACACACAAACTGGAATGTCATTATTACTAAGCACATCAGAAAAGCATGCCCTAGCACATGATAAGACCTTCCAAAAGCTTTTTTATCATTTAGAAATACTGCATAAAATTAAAAAAAGTTCTGTGGCCAAACCACTGCCTCTTAACTGCTTAGCTAATACTTCACTTGCATCAGTTCAGAGCACTTCTGCCTCTTCCCACAGGTGTGGTACGTCTTGGCTCAAGTTCACTCTTTCCTATTATGCATATCTTTCCTTCTCCACCTAGTCTCTTCCGCCATCAATACACTCACTGCTATTAAAATCAGGTTTGGCTCTTACTCAGAAAAAAATCTCTCCAGTCTATCACCCCAGGTATGTTTTCTGATAAGCTAATGGAATTTTTTTACAGAGAACATTATTTCTCATGTCTTCA